>NW_008752009.1:145414-177329 GCF_000715545.1 Opisthorchis viverrini | reverse complement strand
ACACCCTTTTTTCACTTGTACCTTTCAGGTGAACGACAGCCACTTACCGACAAGAACAAAACCGACCCGGGAATCTTGGGCAAAAGCCTCGATCCTGTGTATCAATCCGTGAATCCGTGAACCCCTGACTTTGAAGCGAACTGCTTACGGAAGGCGGAGAACCATCTACCGGATAACCCGGGGACGTGATGCAACAACCCCTGTATCTCTCAGCATGGTGTCAATCCGAAACACCTTTGAGACCTGTCTTTGTTTTACTGGCTGACAACCTGAACATTTCGACAGCGCGAAACTTTGAATCTTTGACGACTGTCGGTCGTTGGCCATCCGTCTCGTTTTGTGCTCGTCAGTCCCGAAATTTTCCCCTTCTTGTGGTCTCGGTATGTGTTGAACTGGTTCCGTTTGATGTTTGTCTGATGATCTTCCTGGGTGAGCATTCTAAGTGCGATTTCGCCTCCGTTGTAGCAGGCGACGATGTGTGATGACTTCAGCTACTTCGGACACTGATTTGGTTTCTCCTGGAAGTATCATAAAGGACAGATGGCGCGTTGTAAAAAAGATCGGGGGTGGTGGATTCGGCGAAATTTACGAGGCTCAGGAAATGAATTGCCAAGAAAAGGTTGCATTAAAACTGGAATCAGCCAGACAACCGAAGCAAGTTTTGAAGATGGAAGTCGCGGTCTTACGCAAACTACAAGGCAAGGATCACGTATGTAAATTCCTTGGCTGCGGTCGAAATGAACGCTACAGCTACGTTGTGATGACACTACAAGTGGGTTTCTGTTTTTATTTCGCTGTTCTGGTCTACAAGATGGCTAGTAGCGTCTATCTCATGGCAGTTGAAAATAGTCTAAAAGCAATTCAAACTGTAAGCCTTGTACCTGTAATTTGGGACCTTCAGCAATTGATTAAGTGCACAATTTTGTCGGACGCGGCACCAGTGGTTCAACAGGGAAAACTGAAAAGCGTTCGGCTATGAATTGATTATGAATTGTTTTGGAGACATGTGCGTGGTTCATGTCGAGACCAAGTGGATCGTTTACAATGCAGTACCAATAGAAGTGTTAACTGATAGAGTCTCCTCAGGCACGCAGCCAATTGTTGGGTGGCCATGGGAGAAGGCCTTCACGGAGGAAGAAATCCCAGGAATGCTTACCGAGGGGAACGTAGCGAGCGGAATTTCGCGTGACCGCTCACTTAGGAGAAAAATTATTTGGCACATGTATCCCTTGGGGACGAACTCGTAACAAGTGCGTCAGTGCTTTGAGTGGAGAATAGGAATCAAATGGAACTGGATGCATTAGTGGAAGAATTCTGTCATGATGGCCTTAATCGGCAGCCTAACGGGCTTCGAGATGCCGTCGAAGCGGACACTGCAGTGCAAAGCATTAGGTGTGGGGATACTGTTATTTAGGAGCTCGAATGTTAGATGAAAAATTAATCTGAAGTTGCAAATGGTATGTGGGTCTCCGAATTTATTTTGAGTTAATCTACGGAAGCTGGTGGAACCCGGTTTACTTAAATTGTATCGTCGCCTGTTGAAGTGAAGCATCGGTGTTGAACACTGATGTCATGCTGTCGATGATGATGATGATGATGATGATGATGATGACTGTTGAAAAATACTCCCTTGCCGTCCTGGAGAGGGCAGCCTACGAACGGTGTCTTGAAAAGTACCTACTCCTGAAACCTATTGAGGAGCTGAAGGTGGAATAAAAGCGGTGACAATGAGTAAAAGCGCATTATTTTAGTATGACGATCGCGGATGCACACAGGTATGTGGATTCTCCAAGGGTTTATCATTGACAGCAGCACTGGTGCTTCATTGCCGTCCAACCACGTCATTTTATTTGGACGGACAATGGATATAAGGGAAAATGATACAGAGAGATGGACCAAAAACGCCTGCGGTATCCACACCCTTCACACGCAGTCAGGCAATTAGAGCAGGAACTGACAGCATAGACTACTATTATGCTGTGGATGACGATGGCGTTTATAATAATGATGATATCGGTTATCCGGCATACCGTTAGGTGTCAAAACAAAAGAACGGACCCCGTCCTGGAAGGTGAACATCAACAACAGCGCCCAGACTTTTCGCGAAATCGTTCATTCCCATCTGCCTCGTCAAATTCTGTCAACCTCTAGTTTTCTGCCATCCCAGTTAGGCATAGGAAACAACGGTCTCAGCAGACGGTAACATGGTATGCGTAGCAAATGTCCAACCACCTTAGATCGCTGCCTTAGATGCATTCTTTGAGTGCCTGCAGCACAACCGAGAAAACATCCATCATCATTGACAACGATGGCTCGGTCATGTGCTACGCATGCCGAAACCGTCTACCGAGACGACTGTTCTCCGCACTTCCTTCAGGATTGTGCAAACCGCGAGGTGGGCAGCACATGACTTGGCAGAGAGGCGTGAAAGAGATAACGAAGAGTTTGGGTGTTGTTGGTGTTGTACGCCTTCCAGGATGGGGTCCCCATGACCCCGTCCGTGCTTGGTTGGAGACGTTGCAAGAAATGGCGGCTAATCGATGTCAGTGGCGTTTGTGTTGTCAGTTTCTTTCAAGATTGCCTGGTTGAGCGGTTGGAGGTGTAGGCACCTCAGAATGCTTGACATAGGCCAGCACCAGGTCCCCTCCCTCACCCACTCTTTTTCTCCTTTCACGTTTTACGGCAGTGAAGCATCAGTGCCAACACTGATGTTGCTGCTGCTGCTAATGATTCTCTGAGTGAAACGCCTCCTGCCTCACTAAACACTGACAGCAAATCAGTCATAAATACTGATGCTTCGCTACCATACCACCACAATTTATTTGGAAGCTTTGGTACCAGTCTACCACGATCAGTTACGGGTGCATACATCTCCAGACCTTCATTTAGACACTGGGAAGAAGCTGAAAAGAACATCATCCACGTCGATTAGCAGCGCCTCCACCCATGCACACGGGGGTGGGAGGTCACCCTGTTCAATAAATATCCGTTCTCTTATAACCATATTCTGAATTCGGTGGTTGTAGCTGATTACAACTATAGCTCTGAAACAATAGTGGCCAAAGACTCGTTGGCGTTTTAGATCCTCCTCCCAAAGTAGCTAAGCCTCGCAGCCGTACACTATCATACCTCGCATCATAGTCGGATAGCACGTCCTTTGGGACTCGGTGATGTGCCATTTTGATACCACAATTGGAGCTGATTTATAAACGCATTCCCGGCCCTTTATGTAGTTGCATCGACTTCGTCTGTCATGCTATCATCAGAGTTAATGCAACTTCCGAGATACATATAATGTTCCACAACTCCTGGTGTCACCCTTTGGATTGTTAGAGGCATATTCAAGGACTTTATGTCCCGCAGTGTGACTGCTTTTTTGTGGGCGTGAAGCACTGAAGGACTGGATGATATGAGTAAATTTTTCTGGTAATGCTTGGGCTTTCCATTCCTTTGAAAAAAGAGAACAATTTTGTCTGCATAATCCAGGTCGATAAGATTTTCGCTCAGTGTTATAAAAACCAGGGGTTTTAGGACTTCCAGGGTTCGCTGCACCTCATGAATCTTTAGATTAAATAAAAATGAAGAGATTGAATATGATTGTCGGACACTACTGTTAGTGGGAAAGCTTTCAGAGGGCTCTATACGCTCTGAAATCCCCACAAGTACTTGAATACACGCAGCACATGATATTCATGGTATTCATGATATTCACGTGTTGAACAAACGAACTGACCGACAAAATCGAATTCATTGTTCGAGTTACGGGACACCAAGATTGCAATACGCCTATGCTTATGTCGTTGCTATAAAACTTGGTGATATGTGCAGATGTGGTCCACAGTCGGAATCCCGTTTCCCTTGAGTCCCGTCTTCACGCACCCTTGTAATACTTGGTGAAATGAACTACACGAACAGCTTAGTTACACTGGAGGTCAAGCTAAATCTGTGCTTCCAAATTCAATGCGAGTGCCGCTCTTAACAAGGTAGTTTACGATTACTGTGTTTGAAGAGGTAATGCCGAACCCTAGTAAGTTAGATAAGACAGTCCCCAAAACGTACACAGAAATAAACCGGGTTTACAGGTGTCGACACTACCTGCTCATACTAATCGCCATGGGATATTCAAGTCTTACGTGATTCTGTCTGCACGTGGCAGGCAACCCTATAGAGCTTTTCACTTAACTGCTTCTCAACCGAATGACCCAATTACCGCTTCTACTTAGCGTGTGATGCACTCAATATTGAGTAGGCCTCTTGAGGAGACCGTGTTAGTGAGACACGCATGGTCGTTCCGTTCGTTATTTGGTCAGGTCATACTGACAGCTGATTTGTTTGTCGAGCTAGGCGGTTCGGTTGGTCGTGAAGAAACTTGATCGCAGAGCGGTGCTTTTCTTTTCCGTAGCAACCCACTGAGATCTACTGGTAGTCGTATGTTTCCTGCAGTAGTCAAATTAGTCAGTTAATAGAAAGTTAAGTGAATTTCCGATCGTCCACATTGAGGTCATCATCATCATTATCACTGTTAAGAACCGCTACCACAGTTTCGTTCATCAAGGGTTTGGGGGGTGGGATAAGTATCTACCCATTGGAGGTATGAGCTGACATAACTGATGCGTAAATACACAGTTGTCAGGAGACCTTTAAGCAGTGAGATTGAAAATAGAGCTATGCAATGAAGGCTTGATTGAAGCTTAGATATATGAGCGCCATTGAGGACGCGACTGGGCCATGTCTGACAATGTATCTAACCCTTAATGTGTCACATCTCGAAGTCCCCATTCGGGGAGACGGATTTCTCGCCTACTCCACAGGTGATGCAGGTTCACAAAATCTGCTCTAACCTTCCCGATCCGGAGGGAAATATCATCTCACGCGAGACCACCGGGACTGATGCAGCTGCCCAGGTAAACAAATTTGTCTACTACCTCAATGGGCTCGTCCGCAAGCATGAGGCTAGGTTCCGAGCCCACTCAGCCTTGCAGTACCACTTCACACTGACGGTGTGAAGCGCGTGTCAAACGGTGAGGCAGAATTAGCTAGATTACTTAATATTGTTTGCATTACCACGGCTTCAGATCCAAGAAGAGTTATGTCGTCCGCGTACTCGATATCTGTAAGCGGATGCCCCTTTCAGCTGTAGCACCGTTTCGGTGCCTAACTGCCATGCCACTCGAAGGTTGCACAAAGGCTGGGATGATGCCCAACCTGGACAGGGGAAGCCGAGAGACAGAGGTCGGGTTCGAACCACGGACCTTCCGCGCGGACACCCTGGTAGCACTTCAACCCCAAAGGCTTTAGAAGCTGACGCGAGTCTTCCATAATCGTATTGATGACGAAGTTGAAGAGGACAGGTTAAGTAGGACAGCCCCGTCTACACCACTTGATGTGGTGAACTCAGGCGACAGCCTCCCGTAGACCTCCACACGGCCGCGAGAGTTGGCGCACAGCGCCTTAAGGAGGGTCTAGAATTTACGGTCGACATTCTTACTCCACAGACACTGCCACAGTGCGCGACTGTCCACAGAGTCAAAGGCAGCTTTCAGATCAATGAATAAAACCAATACTGGTTGCCGGAAGCAGTGTCGCCGTTCGTCATAGCCATTAACGTTCAAACTCAGGTAAATAGGCCAGCCAGTGCGCTTTCATGAGTCCCGACTACTTTATCACTGCATGCTTGGGGCATTTCAGAAACGAATGCAACGCGGTAGCTTTGAAAGGTTGTGATGTGCAGGCGTCAGTCTTCGTTGGTACGAGATAAGCACGCCACTTATACAACTATAAACGGCGTGTGGTATTTCTGAGCCCCCCACAAGATGAACACGAGTTCAGAGCGCTTAAAGCCGCTTATCGATTCGGACTTCTCACTTGGAATTCAGTGAGATGATATGCTAGGCGTCAGCTGAAGCATCGGCTGCATACGGATAGAGAAACCTGATGCAAATAGGTAATATTGAAGGTTAGTGGGGCTGGGAAGATTTGTAAACCCATCCACCTTACGCACAGAACGAAACCTTAAGAACCAGTCGTTACTGAAGTCACCAAATATAATGCGGGAAGTGTAATGTGCAACAAAAACCGGCGCCTTGAAAGCGGGATTGAATATTTCTAACGACCGTATAGTTGGCCATCTGCTTGTGTACCTACCTCGTTCGTTCGACCTGTTGGTCTCGGGCCGTGACCTAAGTCGAGCCCTCAGTTTGTCTTATTATGCTTTTCCGCTTTGAAACATCGCTCCACAGGGCCAAATGAACCTCTACTAGCACTGTTCAACGATAGTGCTGAATTCTTTAACTAGGTTGGAGTAGCTCATACATATGCGGCTCAGTACAAACGGTATGTACCATTATCCATCTTTCGTGGGTATCGTCAGCATTTTCGATATGACAAATCAACCCCGAAATGGATTCCAGTTCACTAGCATTCGTAATCTCAGTTTCTTTCCAGATTATCTGACGGTTTGGAGGTATAGGCGCCTCAAAATGTTCCCCGTAGTCTAACACCAGG
Source organism: Opisthorchis viverrini (assembly GCF_000715545.1). NCBI lineage: Eukaryota > Metazoa > Platyhelminthes > Trematoda > Opisthorchiida > Opisthorchiidae > Opisthorchis > Opisthorchis viverrini. Next base: position 170,825 of record NW_008752009.1, on the reverse strand, counting down.
TCGCTACTTCTCGAGACTATGATAAATTTCGTGGTTTTATGGTGGTAAAACATCGCTGGCAACATTGATGTTGCTGTCTGTGTTGATGGTGATTCCTGTGAGTAGGTCCCAGAAATCTTGGTTCATTCACTTATCGTATCTCAGTTGGAAAAAATGAACCGGAAGGGACCTTATCAACTATGAAGTGAGAGATTGACCTACTCGTAACGCGGTCATTAGCTTCAGTGATACTTCTATCATACGGGACACAAGGACAGCTAGATACTGTATTCACCACCTCACGTTACTTTGAATTCTTGAACAGTGTAACGTATGCCGCCAGCTAGATGTGGTGGTCTTCCTTTAATCCAAATAAGGCTTCCCCTCTGGAATACTCTTGGGTTTCGCGTATGTTCTCCGTTCTGCGTATTTCCGCATTTTGGTCGCGTTAGAGTATACAATCAACCGTCCAGGTGGAGTCGGTTAGAGTTTTCAGTTTCGTTACTTGCATCATCATGAAGTGCATATCCAAGGGACCGTAAGTGTGGGTATCGAATTCCTTCTTCAGAGATTATGAGGAAAACCTGTTTATGTTATTTGACGGTCATATTGCTATGAAAAGCATGTCGGAAGTGGCTTTTTCGAGGTGTGCTTTTAACCTTAAGGTGTAAGGTCTTACTCCAGGTCTTCCTAACCTTTGTATTCCTTCAAAAAGTTGATAGGCTGCTGACAGGATTACTTATCATGACAGCTGCATAAAATGTGCTGTGACCGATGTATTCAATGCACGCCCCAAAGCTGAGCAGTTTTCTCCATCATGCACTATTTTTGACGTCGCAGCGGAATTTCAGGAATGCTGCAAGACCATTTTTACGAATACTTCCGACCGGAAAATCTCAAACGTCTTCACCGTTGTGTCTATCGCATAGGAGATTCTAAATGGAGCCAACCATGTTGTAATGGATTCATCCATGAACGGATATCGGCTGAGTCGGATTCGTCTGTGCAGTGGACAAGGTCTGTTAGCCTGAGGCAGTTATTGTATTTGCTAAGTTTAGCAGCCGACCACCTACCGAAGATGGCCATATTTCCCACTCCACACCCTTGTTGTCGAAAGGCGCGTAAAGAACAGACTGACGGGGCAGTCTAAATCGGAAGCAGCTATTTTCGGCTTGATCGCTTTGGGACGCGCGCATTCCTCGGTGGGATACACGTTATTTTTCATGCACTTGTTTGGAAGCTCCGCAGTCTTACTGGCTGGTCTGACGTCACTTAGCTTGTCGTATGCTGCTCTTGCGTTAGGTGAGGTTCGCAAAGCAATCTGGACCAGCCCTACGGGCAGAGTCTCGTCCCAACGCGGCGCTCATATGTTTGTTTTAATGCTTTCGGAAGATGCGGACACCGTGTGGTTTCTCGTTTTCCCTAGGAATACAAGGCTTTCCACAATAACTCCCCTTCCCGTCTATTTTTCCTTAGTTGGTTGGCAGCTAAGCCCCAGTTATCCACTGTTGGCATGTTGTCCATGAGGATGGTTGATGACGTTCGCTATGTATACACTACTAGTCACAAAATGTAGATGATTGCTGCTGCAGCGAGTGGTGTAACTCTCGGTTTCCGGGCTGAGGTTTAATCAACCGGTTGGACAGCAATACTGTTTGTTCGGTGCATAGCTGTCACATTGCCCGAAGGAAGCACGAGGGTTGAGATATTGCTAGGTTGCTCAATCCCAGACAGGAGCGATCGAGAAGCCGGGGTTGGGTTCAAACTGCGAATACTACAATCAGTAGCTTCGCACCTCGAATAACGGGCCATCTCGAGCTCGGTCTAATAATCCTAAACGATTGACTCTGCGCCGTCGGACTGCCTGCATGTGAACACTTTGTCCATAATATCCGCTACTGAATTAGCCAATTGGTTCTGGTCCTGTTACACAGTTTGTCACGAACTGGTAATCCTTCGCGAAGTGCACTAATTCGCACACTTATTTAGTTTTTGCAGGTGCCTCATCTAAATCCAGTTGAGTCTCTCAGCGAAGGCATCTGATACAAGTTGCTGTTAGTGGGATGATGTTGGTATTGACGGTGATGATGATGATTTTAATATTAATGATGAGGATGATGAGAATTGTTCAATTTTGCTTCATCCTAGTGATGTCTCAAGTAAACCATCTGTTATTGCAATGGCTGTCAAAGGGTGCTTCTTCGGGATATTCAAGAACGTGGTGGATGTTGCTTTCTCGTATGAATAAACCTTCCACATGTCGGCATCTCCGGGTGAAATAATTTTATTTACCAGTACTGACGAGGTAATCTTTCACCGCGAGTCGCTTTCGTTACTTGTTTTTGATAGATGAAACTGGCCACCAAGAAGGCCGGCGCTGTCAAATGCGCCTGTCAGGTGTGTAGTTGAAGTGCACTATTCTCTCCGTTCATTTCTGGTCTTCCTAGTGTTATCGAATCCCTGTCCGAAGAGAAAATCGAAACCGTCAGGAACTCCAATATATTCCTACCCATTGCACCTGCTTATCCTGTATCACCACATTCCGCAGTAACCGACGTTCCCTGATCCTTTCTTTCGCGTAGTGGTTGTTTCACTACTTGCGACATTTGGCGGCACATTGGTGTACAGACCACCTTCCAATGACCGAATTTCGGGACCCTACCAAAGTACAGGTCGCTAGTCTCTAAAGCACCCTTACTTTTTGCTCCCACTCTCCTTGTGGCGTTTATTTTCCGTTTATACTCTTTCTCCGGAATGGTTTTACGTGCTCCTGTCACGAATTTTTAAGCGTTCCACACCTATTCTTTCAACCAGCACTATCTGGTTATCGTTCTTCGCTGTCGCTCTAAACTCTTCGACGGCAATATTATGAATAGCGTTCCTCTAAGAGAATATGATGCGATATCCCGAATATCGTGCCAGCTAAAGCATGAGACTGCCTGTGTGTGTGAAGCAGAATATCACAAACAAGGCTTCATCTGGGATTCAATGGAATTTCCCGTTAAAACCAGATCAATTTGCGAATGAGTGTGTTTCGCGAAAAAAAGCGATTATCATTCCTATCCTCTTTAAAATATTTAACGCAATAGACGAAGCTGCTGTGCACCCCATTGCTGCCAGTTGTAGATACGCGTATGAGGCGGGAGCTGATAAATTGGTGCGTAAACACAGCACTGTAAGTGGACTGTTTAACGGGAGAATTGGAAAGGGAGCTATGCATTGAAGGCAATAGTTTGGATGCACGAGCGCCATTAAGGGCGCGAATGGCCCATCTCTAACATCGTCTCTAACCATTGATATGACCTGTCTCGGGGTCCCCATCTAGAAAGGCAGCAATGACCAGCGCAGCTGAGTTTGCGGGTAATGACTTTTATACTTTGCTGCCAAGTCACTGTTTGACCGCCTCTGGCTCGTTTATACCCTTCACGTGGTCGTACGAAAAGAACCCTTCGAGAAGGTCGGTCGATTGGCATAAGCAGCACGTGGCAGTACTCGATGTCAGTGAGCGGATGCCCAGTGAACACTTCGACCCCGCAGGCTGATAGTGGGTTTTCCTTGATCGCGACTAGTGTTGTTTGAGTGCAGATCGCCATGGATAGAATGCAGTTTTTTACTCGTCATTTTTGATGTCCCCTCTCCAGTGGATGACAACGTCATATTCATCTTGGGTAGATATCCAGGTCTGGCTGCATAATTTGTGCCTAAGCCGTTTGCTTGCTTTGCAATTGTGGAGTATATCCGACCGTGGGCCACTTTTCCTCTGTAAAAAGTGCATCTGTACGTTCTCAGCTAACATTGTCTACAGCTAATTTTTTACGGCCGTCGCCCTTAATCTGTGGTTGTTCCTTTCGGCAGAACACGGCGGTAGCTTTAGTGAACCGTGGTGGACCTTTTTAACTAGACTACTGAATTCGTTGGATGGTTAGTTGGTTTCTGGTGACTACACTGTGCACACCTCTAAACATTCGAGAGTGTGCTAGACCCCGCGTTTTCAACCGTCGTTGTCGCCTTGGGTATTCGGATTTCAAAAGATTTTGTGAGATTTACCTTGATTTCATCCTGAAGGTGGAATCAATCTTGTTGAATGCTTATGCACTGCACAGCTCCATCCTTTTTGGACCTTGTCAGTACCGCCTATCTCCCGAATTTCTAAGGAGGTTTGCTGTCCATCTGAACACTACGGTTCAGTTACAACTGACTGTTTACATTCTGTAGGGTATAGCGCCTGTTTTCTGAAGCTTTGAATTCGTCTATTCATCTGATGAGCCACAAGAAGGTCTAAATCGTGTGGACTTTCGAAGCGTTTTCATTGACCTTATAAGTAGCATTTTATGTCATGATAACAGAGCATTAGTCCTTGCCTTAGTCGCTTACCTTTAAACAGTTGTTGATTGATGTTTTCCTTGAATCTTCTACGCTCATCATCTGTCATACTTATCAGCACTCACGTAGTTGGCTTTAGTATTTGCGAACTTCTACCTCCGCAAAAATCCATTCTGTCAGTGGGACTTTTTTTGTGGTGTCATGAGTCATTTTATCCGAACTGCAGTGTACCCTCCTCCCGTTGAGTCTAACGTTCACCACATATTAGGACGAAACAATGCTTCGCAACAGTACAACAAATGGTTTCTTAGTATATTTTGATGGTGGTTTCACCATTAAGTTGTTCGTCAACTGACCCACTTTTGAATTACTTTTTATTAGGGACGAAACCTGGCTGATCTTCGGCGAAGTATGCCCCGAGGACTTTTCAGCATTTCAACCACGATGAGACTAAGTTTGCAAATTCTCGAAGCAATCGAAACGATTCATGAAGCCGGTTTCTTGCATAGGGACATCAAGCCCTCCAATTTTGCTGTGGGGCGGCTACCAACCAATTCCCGCACCATCTACATGCTGGATTTTGGTCTTGCTCGACAATATACCACGCCTAAAGGCGAGGTACGACCTCCACGCCCGGTCGCGGGATTCCGCGGAACTGTCCGTTATGCTTCACGTAATGCGCACATGAATCGTGAAATGGGACGTCACGATGACCTGTGGTCGATGTTCTATATGCTTGTCGAATTCGCTTCTGGCCAGTTACCTTGGCGACGTATCAAAGACAAGGAACAGGTTAGTCTTTTGTATTTTTTTTTCAGTTCCAGTCACCGAAGTCGTTTTTCTCTTATACGTTTTTGACTGCACGCTCGTAGCCAGTTGAAACCACATAATATCCGTTTTTCACTGGATAGAGTAGCCAAAGGCATTGACCATATTTGGTCTTTTCTGGAATGTCGCCCCCCTTCCTGACTGGGAACCAGCATGCATCCAAAATAACACTCTCTGAGGGAGGAAGCTTATCTTGCCGGGAAAACCGGTGCTGCTTTGCGTGGTACACTTCTATTCGGATGGATTATGGATCTGGTTCGTGAACTTTTTTCTTATCCAAATGGCTGACTCGTTGGACCGGACCGTCACAAGATAAAGTTTGCGTCACCACGTCAAATTTTTACTGAATCTGTAATCGAAAGCGTTCGGGAAAATAATAGGGCCTATTCGAACAAGCGGGGTGCTGATATCTTCTGAGAATGGTTATGGTAAAATCATACTACAGCGTCCCTTGGTCAGAGCTGGGGAGTTGTTTTCAGGGTTCTAAAACTTTACATAAGCTTCAGGATATGAACCAGAAGAGAGCTCTTTTGAGAACTGTTCTCCCGAGTATCCAAGGCGGGCTTCAGCTATGGTCATTCGAACACTTGATTATTTATTCTTCACGAATTCCAGAAAGTGACGTTTTAGAAGATCCCGGGAAGGCGATTTATGTGCGCATTTGTCTGGAAACGAGGTGGTTTAACTTGCGTAATTCCCTTCTTGTAATAAAACAGTGCTTCACGATTTTCGTTAAGAGTTGATTTTAATCAGGCCGACCTTCGTTATTGCTAATTCATTTGTGTGAATCGGACACTGTCAAAAAAAGTCGTGTACTACAAAGCTTTTAATCAGGCCGACCTTCGTTATTGCTAATTCATTTGTGTGATTCGGACAGTGTCAAAAACAGTCGTGTAAATATAAAACCGACTTAACTTTGTGAGTGACTGTAGTTCCCAGCTGTGTCAGGTCTAGAGTCCAAGACAGCATGTTGTGTTGCTTCCTGTTTGTCCCGTCTCCCGTCAACCATTCTATGTGGGCCCAAAACTCTTGTCTGTTTTTACTTCCTTCTTTGGTCGTTGCGATAGTTGTATCGGCCCGCTCTAGGATGACTGAAGTAATATTTGGCGGTGGTTTGAGTTTGATTTTCGCCTTCCTCGCATGTCTTCTAAAAGTCATTTCACCATTTCTACTTGCCAGGGAAGTTGAAAATGTCAAATCTTTGACTTAAGGACTGTATACTCTTCATGTTTACTAACCCGCTCAATAAAGCAGAGCAACCAGCTTATTGTGTCAAATCGTACCATTGTTTAGTTGTTGCAGTGGTGCTACAGTGGCTTAAAGACTGCACCTTTATTTCAGAATAACAGCGCGTTGCGATAATCGCCAGGCGTTTCAAGGGGTTTCGTGATAGTACATTCAAGGCCCCGGAAGGTACTTGATGGCATCCTAGATTCCGCTCACTTGTGAGCATCGCTTCTCGTAGTAATTAGTTTATCAATCAACAGGGATACCGAGCAGTCACCGTTATCGATCATTTGTTCAGGATGGTTGTCAGTTCAGCATAAGTGGAATGTTCTATTCTGTTATCTATCTCAATCAAATGACATCCCCTTCACTTTTACTCTTTTGGATGTTGCAACGCAAAGTAACTGCGGCTTCTGTCAAATTGATTACTATGGTGTCTTTCGTCTTCCAGACCCGAGTTTACTGATTATTCCTGTTCTTTGCTGGAAACCTCATAGACCCTGGTTTGTAATTATTCCCTTTCGCTAGCATTTCAGTCTTGACAGACTTTGCGGGGGAACGAAACTGTACCGGTACTGTTTCGCTGTGGAACGATGCTGTGGTGCGCTTACCTCGGTGCTGTTTAAAGATATGCGCACCTTGTTCTAATTTGAGACACTATTCCTACGCTGTTGTATGACAGCTGAGCATCAGTATCAATTTTCCCATGTGCGCGCACAAATTACGGAGGACGAAAGCATCAGGTCCCTCCAACATGTTGTTCATAATGATGTAGATGGGCACGGTGATGATATTCATTCCTGCCTAACTGGTAGAGGTCTATGGCCTGTCTCCATTAGATAATTTGATACGTAGAGATGATGGGGCTGTGAGTAATTAAAGCCACCATAGTACAAGCCGAAAATGCCAGTTAAGAACATCCAGTGTCTTCCAATGTACTTTAGTCCATGATGCGCTCAATAATCACATAATTCGTGCATCAGTTTTGAGCATTGCCCATCTCCACCACGCTCACCCTACAGCGTTTCGGAGACTAGGGGAATGTTTGTCGAAATACATGGGGTAAATGTCAACACTCCGAACTGCACATATTATCATAACAGTCTAAGGTGAAGGCTCCGAAAATCTAGTAATAATGGGTGCATTGCCTATCTACTTGGACTGTGCCCTGCTCCTAATTTCCTCACAGACTTCCCCAGTTTGTTCCGCAACCCACTATCCTCGCATTCCTAACAGTCAATCCAATCAGTTTAGATCGATTTGCTCTGATCGTTTTTCTCTCCAACCAATAGGCCAGTGGGCGTGCCATTCAGTCATTTGTTTATCCAATGACCTTTAAAGTGCATATGGTCAATTTTGTAGGATTCTCCTACTAATCCCAGCAGTTGGGTTCTTCCTCGAGAATGAAAGCGTTGCTTTGTCACTCATCCCAGTGAACCCCACTACTAACCATTTTGTGTTGTACACCGAAATAATCAATTTCCGATATATCATGGCCGGATACTGTTCTGTGCAGACTGGAATTTCACTTTGCTACCCACATTACACCGCATCAAAGATAAACAATAAACGTTTGTATCCAGTCTGTGCAATTGTAGTTCACTGCCGATTTCTGGTAATGCCACTCTTACCTTGGACCACTGTACTGTCAATTTCTTGTCAAGACTGGATTTTCAGCTCGTATCCCAGGTGTGAGGAATGTTGGGTTATTCGGGTGTGTGCTGTAATGATACGAAGGCCCAGATGATCTTACCAAAACTACATTTTTTTGCTTTTTCTTATCAATCTGCGTTTCGAAATTTATCTTGTATTGGAATGGATAGAGTCAGTGTGTGATTCTACTAAGCAACAAGCACGTTCGCTTGGTCGACTCACGTGCAACACCCGATGGCCTATCACAGGGTCATGGGTCACGTGTGCGAGAGGGATGCGAGGCGTTTTCAGGCTTTTTTTTGGAAAACATTTCATATGGCTTGGGGTCAGTGAATTCTCTAATGGGTGCCTTGGTGATACTTATTCCATACACTGACGTACAACCGATTGCTTATCGTCTAGAGCAGCACTTGTTTACTGACTGGCGAATCGATCCAGGGATTTTTTCTTTGAAATAATTAGCCTCTTCACAGAATCTTGGCATGAATATTAATCAATCCGGAAAGTATCCGATAGTTCGTTTGTAGTATATGAAACTTTCTCCTACAGCAAATTATATATTTCATATGTGTGATATCATCTCTGGTGTGAATCTGTACCTGACCTCCACGGACCCTCTGAAGCTCTTTTAAGGCTTTGGATTAGAAAGAGGGGGACTCCCTTTCCGTCATGCTAATTTCAAAATTCCCTGGATAAAACAGTTCGTCAATTCTGGATTTGTATTGTTGGTCTGCATAAATGTTTGGTTTGATATGAGTAGTTGTTTTGACTGGATGCATATGCCACACTTCACTCATGGAGTGAAGTTGACCAAACGCGTGTGAGAGTGGCAGCAAGGTCTGCAGAGGTCATTCCTGACCAAGTGTAATTCTTACCATGACGTAACTTGCTCAGCTCCCCATTGTCCCCACTGACACTCCTGTATTTGTGCATCAATTATATCAGCTACCGCCTCCAATGCGTAGCTATCTACCCCACCTCTCAGAAACATCGGCGAACGAAGCTATGGCAGTTAGAACCACTCGAACTGCAAGGACGCGGTTTATCAGCTGCTGCTACTGCTGCTGGACGTGCCTGAACGGTCTGTCGTGTAAATTGTTGAGATGCACCTGAAAATGCAGAGAAAACACCCACCAGAATCCAGCCTTCATCTTTTTGGCTGTGCGACTCATCAGTTGTAGGTACTGGCGAGCTGTTCCGACCCGCTCTGGTCCAAAAGCGTGTGCCATTAACAGGCAGTGTTTTCCTGCCAAGAATAAAAAAGCAAGTGTTCAGCATCTGGATCGTCACTGATAAGTGTGGTTGCGAAATCTATACCCAAAATCCAGATGTGGTTGTGGTAGCCTACTGCGTCGGCACAGATACGTATGGTAGTTGAATAGTTTACTGAGTTTCAGAGTTTTTATTACTAATCGAGGGTTTCACCGGTGCGTTGCGTAGCGGCACATCGCCAGGTCTGCATTGAGTCGCAGTCTACGTGATTCTATGCGGCTTCCTCCGGGAGATAGTGAGTATGATCAGTTATTCGTCGATCGTGCTCTCCTTGGTCTACGTGCAGTCGGCCCTTAAGGTACGGAATTTCATGCAATTTCACGTCAATCACAGAATTATACGAGCAATTTGAATGTGCTTGTTGCATGACTTCAGAGGTTTTTTCGCCTGGTTGCGTTCTGCTGTCTGGATATCACGCGCCAGCTGGTGATACGACTACCTGTTTTCAATACCTATCTCCCAACCACCCAACGCAGGATGCTTCAACTTGAAACCAGTCTATCGAAGCTTAGGTGGCTCAAGTGGTTGGAGCGCGAATTTACTGACCTGAAGGTCCGTGGTTCGAACCCGGCTTCTGCCTCTCGACTTCCCCTGTCTAGGCTTGGACGACCTGGAAGTATCTCAGCCCTCCTGCTTCCTTCGGGTGGCATGGCAGCTAGGCACCGAAAGGGCGCTACAGCTGAACGATTCCGATTATTTAGGTGGTTACCTAATACAGAAGGTGTTGTGCAAGTGAATGCGCCGACGTGTAGAAATATCAAGCAACATGCCATGCTCCTATGAAAGACAGGCTAAATACAAAGCCTACCATTTCACAGGACAATGACCATTGAAGTGTTGTTAGTGTATGATTATCGGTGTCCGAAGCATTTGTCCGGTCTGGTGAGAACATCGGATTGGCAATACTAAGCTAAGCCAGCTGGTTTTGGGAAGAAGGAAGCTTCCCACGACAGATGAATTAATTACACTTCATAGATTACCCTGGTCAGGACGTATATACTGCACGCCTGAAGAACACCACCTCTAGGAGCTCTTTTCGTCCAGTCCCCTGCTGGGTGGAAGTGACCGAAAAGTGGACAGTCTATGTATGAAGTATGAATGAAGTATGAAAGCACTAACCAGTGAGCTTAGTCTGATTCACGGCTGCCGCTTCTCTGGAATGGGACCCCGGGACTCAGCCCACCAATGATTTTTGACACTGGCAGAAATGGCTCAATCAGTGGCGCTCATGCATCAATTCTATCGCCAGTTCGTAGCCGCCCCATTAACGAACTAACTGAACGTGCCATCGTCTCCAATGCTTGGCTGTATCTCTCACACTTTCCGGTAATCGAAACTGTAGCAACCTGAACCAATATATTCATGGTACATGGCTTATAGCTGATAATTTGATTGATTGATTGATTAGTTCTGGCACACTTTATTAAACGCAAGTTTCGGAGAGAGTTCCCATCGCCACTGTTCTGTGTTTTTTATTTCCACTTCCTCGGCTGTTCGAAACCGGTGACTATACCCAGATACACTCACTTCACCGTGTTTGCTCGAACCCAGGGTTTAAGTGCAGGCCATTTGCTAGCAAGTCCAATAAATCAAAATACGTGCAAACCATACATTCATCCACCTTCCGTCAGGCACGAAACCTTCATCAGCGGGGTACACCTTGGTTCACCTTCTGAACTTTGGATCATTTTCCAATTTCGACGCGTTTGCTGTCTGGTTAGTTGAGGCCTGCGGGAATCTGCTCTCACTTTTTCAGACACCCCCTGGTTGCTCTTGGTCCATTCAGGCATGTTCCTAATGGTTACGCAAGGAATTTAGTAGCGACCGGTTCTGATCTGTTCAATTTGCATATCACTCTATCATTCCCGTGTCTTTAGTAAAGGAATGCGTATCATTGAGTAACTGATTTGGCCTATTTTAGAAACATTTCTTGCCAGTGAGCATCACCCAATATAGAAAAACGGTAGAGAATTAGCTTGAAAATCGAAGTGCGTGAAACCAAATTCGTGTCTCCACTCAGCATCGCTTCTTTTGACCGTACCAGTGTTCCTAACACTTGGCATGTAGGATGACATTTCTACGAGTCTATGCATCCTATCCATCCAAACGTTGAATAACAATCCAGTTTCTTATAGAGTTTGGTATTGCGCGCACTGTGCCATGAGACTGATGTTCGATCGCTGTTACGGAGCTTTCTTTCCCAATCTCTCCATTTGCGGATAGCCGTGAACTGCGAATGAACGAGAGAGAACGTAGTACCCAATTCGTTCCGTTATTCCACATTTCGCCACTATGCAGGTATCTCTGTGGCAACTAAGTTCACACATCCTCCTGCATGGTGTCTATGGTGATTTCCCACTCGTTTTTTCAGAATCGTGTTATTTGATACATATTTTTATAACATATCCCTAACGTACATAGGAACGTTGTAAGACTATCTTATGTTTATTTTTGAAGCCCAGCCAGAGTCTGCCACACCGTTTTTCGATAGGTTTTGCCTTTCCGAAGTGAAGTTCTAGTCGATCTGGTAACGGCAACTTACCTATGGATTCCTCGTGTGTCTTCTAACACCCATAATTCGTGTTCCAGTTGGTCGTTCACTGAATTTCTGTTATGATGGGTTTACTCTTTGTATGAGGTCATCACTAAGGGAGGTTTACAAGAGTAGTACTTCCAGTTGTTAACTTTTACTCACAATTCAAGCGGTTTAAAATGCCAGGCTTCTGGGGTTTGCTCTTTTCTACAAGGCGACATCGTCTGGGCATCACTACGTACATTAGGATTTTTTGTTATCAATTATGTCGCCGTGAGCAGAGAAAACAACCCGAGGCCAAACTACTTGACAGCTGACCTAATAAAGAATCGATACCTCACTCTGGTTGCTTATAGTGCCAGACTTGCTCATAAGGGTACTTGCGAGATAACGTTTTCGGAATTGATGCTTGATACTCGAAAGCGGGTCGACGAAGGTTAAGCAACCGTACTTCGTCTTGCTGAGATAATATTTCGTAGAATAATTACAGGAATTTAGAATTTTAGAAATTTATCAGTTCTCACATTCCTCGACTTGTCTGACAGCGTTTACCCCCCTATTTTCCATGTCTCCTGAATCGCGTAATCGGTATTTTTGTAGTTTGTCGACTAATCGCGGGTTATTCATCTTGGGTCAAATTATCACCGAGACAATGCACCACGTAATAATTTGCCAACTAGAAATTCAGCATGTAGTCCAATCTGAATGGCACAAGCATTTATAGGGGGGGGGGGGTGTAAGTCATTTCGCAATTCCCAGGAAGTGCTAAGCTCCAAGTAATCGGTGTGTTTTGTAAACCCTTGCAGATCTAGATTACCAACTAAGCTGGGTCTCAGTCCGTGGTGGGAGAAATGTGTTGTGTCTTGATGAACGGTTGTGCAACTCTGTATCGGTTCCCTGACTTCCTGCTCCGCCCAACTATGATATATCAAAAGGCACGGTAGCTCTACACAGCCCTTTATGCAGACAAAGGGAGATTATTACAACTGTATTTATAGGATAGTCACGGAGTGTTCCACAAGTTCGTACCAGAATCTCCGTGAGGGCGAGAAGCGTCCAGTCAAGGATGCTCGACCCGGATTGGCTGGCATTCTGACCAATCAGGGCATGCCTTCGTTTGGTCCGTATCCTACATGTGACATCCGTTTAAATGTTGTGATGTTCGGTTATTAGGGATGGCTGGCCTCCCAACAAAATGACGAGATTGTTTCGGAATACTAGGTTTTCTTGATGGAACACGCTTCTCTCAAGGTTGCTGAAAACTCGCTGACAGCCCGAGACCGGTTCTCTTTTACGGCTCGTGAGATTTTCATTAATAGCGGCAAAAGCAGGGGTCTTGACTGTGCATGCACGCTACGATAGCCGCTAGTAAGCATGCGAAAAATCCAGGACACAGACTAGCGTGTCGGGTGCGACGAGATTTCAGCTTTAACACCTTTTCCGTGCGTAACTGCCATGCCATCCAAGGGAAGCACGAGGGTTGGGATCCTACCAGGTTGCCCTAGCCTAGACAGGAGAAGTCGAGATGCAGAGTTCGGGTTCGAACCACGAGTTTTTCGGTCGGCAAATTCGTGCTCTAACCACCGAGCCATCTCTCCCCCGGATTTCGGCTTATTTGAACCAGTGTTAGCACTCATGGCTGCTGCCAACGCGGCCTTAGTCACAAGTGTCATCCAGATTCTATCGAAAAGGAGGAATGTGAGTTCAAGAATTCGACGGATTCACACAGCTTGTAAACACAGTTGATAACTAGTCGGAACACAAACAACAGTCGTAGTTTTTCAAACGGGTAGGAATAGTATGACCGCGACAGAACTCTGTTCACACTTCATTCAGAGGCTGGTCGTTTCCATTATTCTCTATGTGGTAGTTGCGTAATCCGGTCCTTCCAATTAATCCAATGGCTAGCCGCTACTTAATCGCTCGTTCGGGTGCCCTGTTCACCTTGCGGCAAAGTGGTTTGTCTTCGTCTACGGCAACTCGGACAGTTCCCATGGAACGCATATCCCGCTTGAATAAGGTGAACACTATTCTTCAAGTGGATTTAGGTCAATCGGTAATGTCGATTCATCATAATCGTCGTTGACAGCAACACCAGGTGGGGACGTACACTGATGCTTTACTGTTGTACAACCATGTGGATTGGTTGAACACTAATCGCCCTCTTGTCTACGCCTGGGCGCCCAGGCGGTATGTTAGTCCATTTACAACCATGCATTGCACAAATACTAGTGACCTGATGCCACGGGTCGTTGCGTAGTTTCATCAGCGTGGTTAGCGTGATACATAGAGCAGGGCGGGTAAGCAAAATCAGAATACTTCTGACGCCTTCCTTTCTGTTTTGCATTTATTCATTCGTTATTTTCCTCATCGTGTCCTGTTGCCAGTGCCTTCGTAGGCACATTCTTAAGGACCGACAAATCCTCCCACCGTCCGCCCTTAGCTGCAATTTCCACAGTTAACACGACCGTCACGGCCGTAGACACTTCAAAATCATCCTTGAAATCCCGACGCCCAGTGGATCTTGAAGTACTTTGGATTTTCTGTTGGTAGCTCAGGTAGCGTAGATGGTGGTTAGTTTGATTGCTAAACCGGGCAGTTTGATTGCAAATGTCTCATCACCAATCGAAGTGACATCATCAGTGCATTATTGGGGAGCGTAGTGGTGCGTAGCGGTAGGTCAGTGGTTGGCACAACGTTTGCAATCAATTAGCTCAGTACTTTGGATGTCAGTCAAACGAAATAGTGGTTTTCAGCGGAAACAGATTGTGCCTTCCGGATTTCCTACTTCCGTCAGGTTAAAGAGCCTTGAAGAAGAACACCATCGATAAAAAACAAACGAAACTGCGCACAATAGGTTTCAACGGCAGGTTGAGAATGACGGCTTCAGTCCAGCATCCACTCTGAGTAGGTTTCAAATTAAAGACCAGATTCAGAAATTAATGTTAGTCGGCTCATCGTTGAGAAGCCGTTGTAAAAAAATGGAATTTGATTGGTCGAGGATCCATCTGCTGTGGTTGGCACAAAGGCAGATGTATCTTCTTGTCTAGATGCATTGTGATGCTTTTTCGAGGTATACGCTGCAACACTTCAATCTATGCACCTTTTTCATATGTGAAATAACGATTGGTAATATTTTTTGACAGGACAACGGCATCGTATGTCTATGAAGCAGTCAGATACTTTGGGTAAGGGGCAGTTTAAATCCAACCCCCGATTGCCTATTGTTTGGCTTGTGTCGCGTGTATGGGCTCGTTTACACATTATTTTTAATTTTTTTTTAAGTTGCGAACTGATTCGAAACACCGTTCATTTAGGGGCTGGATTTTTGTCCCGAAAAAATCAATTTAAAAAAACGATCGAATTGTACTTCAGCACCAAACAATGTGTACTAAAATCTGAACCCTTCTCGAAGTGTTAAATTCTTACGTGATTCGTGATGAAAAACGTGTTATTGACGCTTAGATTTGTTTTGCACGGCTGATTTTTCTGAAGTGACTTTGTATTAGGGTTACACCCTTCTTTCCTTTGAAATTTCTTAGAACACTGCTTTGTTGTGAGTACTCTAAGCTAACAAATCAATTTTTATTTTTATTTTTGATGTTGATTGGGGAGCTACCAGAATCGTATACCTCCCATGATTGGGTTGTTTTCTGTTGTCCGATCCTCTTTAGAGCTTTGTGGGCACATGGATTTAATTTATTGTACCATGCATTCTACCTACATCGGTAATTCAGTCTACTCAGTATCGTATAGATGTTGATTAACTGTAACCTTCACTCCATACCCACCTGGTTCTGTGTTGTTTGCAACGTGAATACCGCGCATCTGGACTACATACCTTTCACTGTGTACACTGCCTACTGTTGACAAAACTAGCCGGTACCGGCGAACTCTGCAAACACAATTTCGTAAAACAGGTGTGTGCAGCCGATTGTGTCATGGTCCGCAAACAGTTTCTTTGTCCTTCTGGTTGTCCACCCCTCTTTTTCGGCCCCTGCATACAATCAGCTTTTCTATGTGCAAATTCCTATACTTCTGGCTTTCGTTGACTGGTCTTTGGACTGTTGTGTCAGTCCGCTCTGACTGAAACCATCGTGGTACAAATCGGCTTTAAATAAGTTGATAGGATGACACGGCACTCGTGCGCTAGTGGCCCAGATTCCTAGCATTCTCAATGATGTTGATGATCACAGTAGTGGGAACCTATAAAACATACCAACACGCCTATCACTCACGCTTCTCTCAGCTACGCTACCACTTGACCCCTTTCTCTGCAATGTATTCTTGGCATTGCCACCGTTGTATCGGTGTGCCACTGGGTCTAACCTAACAATTCCTAGGCTGGGAGGATATTCTATCGAGGAACACTCTTATGTTCCGAGTAGTAGTGCACTAAAACTTTGTTTTCACTAACCTTTCTGGGAGTCGGTGATTCCAACTGTTGAAGTGCGATGTACGTTCCAGGTGTTCGATTACTGCTCTCGATATTGACGAATTCGTGGTTTTAGGGGGAACTTGAGGCTGTTCTTCCGTCGTCAACATCATAAATTAAGCATTCACCACTGATTCATCATCAGGTAGTGACTTAGAAAGTTTTAACACATGGTTGACCTAAATGGTCTGGATTCCAAACTATTTCCCCAGTGAGGCTGATCTCGCGGACTTCTATGAATCATCTGCGCACCTGTCTGCTAGCTTTTCGGTGATGTTTGCGCAGCCGGTTGAATTTTCTGCCGCAGTGAGCGTTCAGTGTAAGCAGCAGGCTTTCGACAACAACACCAAATGAATGCAGCTCAGAAACATTTGTTCTAGGTGATGAGTAATTGCAACTGAGTAGGCCTTATGTTAGCTGACTAGACTCGGTAAAAGATTTCTCATGGGAATAGGTAACCCGATGTGGTCACGAATTGTTGAGAATTCGATAATTGGAGTTTCCGTCCATGTATTTGCTCTATACTTCTAGTTCTTGTTACAGCCTCATTATTTGTTCCAAAATGCCTCTGCGCTAAACACCCGATGAAACGGTGTCTAGAGAAGTGTCGCACCAGTTCTCACCGTTTTCTGTGACTGTCTGTTCCACTCGTGAAAAAATGCGCATAGACCGTTCACAGTTGGAATGCAATGAAAGCGGGCCACATGTTCCCACAGTCATCTGAACACATAACTAGTTGTTTAATTTAATTGGCGGCTTTTCTGACAGCGTTTTGCGACCTTGAGACGCCATACAGCTTGTGCTATGAATTCGTAGGACTAATAAGGTCCGTCACAGGCGAACAATTGTTCGGACGTAGGTTACATGTTTTCGCGTCATCACCTAGCTGGGTTCATCTATATCGCCGAGCATGAAGATAGTATCCGTCGGTCCTCCTAGTGAAAGGAATGAATTAGGCTGCAGTCGAATTGGCGGTGCTTGAGCGTCCTAATCAAATACGTCATTATCCATGGTCTTCTGCTTCCAGGTTGTCTTGCGTGAACACCCCTTCATTGGAACATTCGTACCTCTCAGCTATGATGCATGACCCTTTTTGGCTGATTTCACTAGCCATTCGAACAGCTGCACACAGGCTGGAGTAATACGGCTTTCACGCATGGTAGTATGAGTGGTTGCATTTCTCTTTATAACCTATCTCAGATGGAATCTTCCAGTTTGGCGCCACAACGAGAGAGCAAACAATGATCTGGCTTGAAAGAGTCGATCGAACACTATGATTTGGTGAGGTGTTCCAAAGCTCGCGATTTAAAAGTACAGGTGGTCTGGCATGACGGGGGTCTTCACTAGAATAGTCAGCTTACCCACTCCTTCAGATCCCATGGGAACGCCTGTTCATGAACAACTTATCTGATTTTTGGCGAGTAGTTCAGGCCAGCGGCACTTCATTAGAGCGTTTCCCCAGGGGACAAATCGATGACCGCATTGTGTCTCGTGTGTTTCTGTGTGCTCTGCTTGAATTGATAAAATATGGGTATTAGTTTCTTCATTACCAACAAATGTTGATCCGGTTGTATGAATTTCGGTTACTACGGTAAAACATCTGCGTGCTCGTTTACATTGACTTACTGTTCTGCGGTAACCATTTTTTGCCTTACTAGTCACACCGCGGTCGTTAGCCCAATATTAGGAGCATCTGAAGCAATTGTTCCCTTGTGTTAATGGCCCAAGTGGTTAGAGCGCGAATTTACTGACCGGAAGGTCCGTGGTACGAACCCGACCTCTGCCTATCGGCTTCCCCTGTCTAGGCAACCTGGCAGTATCCCAGCCCTCGTGCTTCCTTTGGGCGACATGGCAGCTAGGCACCGGAAGGGTGCTACAGCTGAACGCTAAAAATATACATAATGTTTTCCAGGCGCAACGTATCATACACGATGGGAGTTGAGAACTTTTGACGAGTTTTTTCTCTTTAGAGGTGCGAAAGGCGTGGCGAAACCAGAGGTCACTTTAGGTATTCTTTTCGGAGTAGACTGTGGTAACTGAACAAAAAAATCGTTCAGCTTTAGCCCCCTTTCGATGCACCACTGCCATGCCACCAGAAGGAAGCGCGGGGGCTAGTATATTGCCAGGTTGTCCAAGCCTAGACGGAAAACGTCGAGAGGCAGAGGTTGGGTTCGAACCACAGATGCGCTCTAACCACTGGACCATCTCGCAATGTTGTGCGCGCTGTCCCGTTCCACCGATGTTTCTCCAATTATCACTTCGTTTCCTAAATTTCGGTCTGTAAGCGTTTAGCCACTTGACCTTATCATTTAGCTTAACTGCCACGCATTGGTTGTACATCAGTAATAGTCAGATGTCCGATTGTCACTCATTCAATGCGGCTTGTTTGGCTGTATTCAAGTTTGTGCGAGAAAGGTGACTTGAGAGAAAAGTTTGTTGTCATGATGAATATGGAAGGTTCTCAAGAAGTTCTAAAATGTGTTGCTGAACTGGTCAGTATCGTTACAGGTCTCTCAGAATACTTTGAAAATTGGATAGCATATCGGATTTGCCACATAGTCAACTTAAAAATCAACGACGCGAATGGGTTTGATAATGGGATGTCAGGTGGCTAGGTTTTGCTCGCTGCCTTCTTGTATCTTCGAGACTCTTTGTTCTAGACCATGTCAGCTGAAGTATCCGCGCCTGATTCTTTTGGAAACAGAGAGGAGAGTTTTTTGAGCTTTGACTCAGTCGAAATTGAAGTACCACCTTTGATTGTTTTCGGCTGGTTCAGTGTAATACTTTCAGATGGCAGTAGAGTAGACAGTCATGTCCTTGAAGCTCGTTCACTCTTCTGTGGGATTCTATGACCCATTTTTAAAGAAACGTTATGCTATGCAGAAGCACTGACTCATTGTCTGGATAAGTAAACCTCAATACCTGTTGCTTTTTTGTATTCTTGTTGTGTACAACATGGCTACCTGTTTTTGGTTTCCTTTTTGCGCCTATACCACCAGTTTTGTTTGACATGAAACGTAAACTGCTCTTCGACCTTGGGGTTTGTACAATTTTATTGTTATTATTGTATTCATAGTACCGTATTGGTTGATAAACCTCCCCTGGGACGATTGACCTTTAGGCCTTTTCGCCTAACTCAACGTGACCCGGGTTTGTACAGTTTTATTGTTATTATTGTATTCATAGTACCGTATTGGTTGATAAACCTCCCCTGGGACGATTGACCTTTAGGCCTTTTCGCCTAACTCAACGTGACCCAACTGATTGCCGTATTCAATCAGTACTTTTGCCAAGTAGTTCACCAAGTACGCTTTGTGTTTGTGTATTTCGGTTGGACTACAGTCAGCTTAATTTACAACACTTTTCGGTACCGAAAACCTAGTACATGGTGACTGCCTTTTATCAAGGTATTAGAATGACATTTCGATGAACCGAACTGGGAGATTTCCAGATACAGCAGCTGCACACAAAAGTCTTTTTTTTTTGCTTCCGACAGAGCAGGGGTCTGTTCTGGAGTCACAAAATCATTGCATTTTATGACCTCTCGTTTTCATTCTTGCGACATCAAATAAGCAAGAGAATTCGCTCGGCTCAGGTAGCTGTGTTTCGGACTAATCTGTGACATGTTTCTTCCGAGTGACAAACTACTACGGTCATATTAAAGGGAACTCGTTAGTTTGTCCTTTTGTTATAAGAAAAAAAACACTGATCCCTGTCAGTTGTACTCACTGTTTTCCGTATTAGTTCAGCTTCTAACTGCTACGTTTGATAGGTTACTGATGCACTGAATGCCGTGTTTCCATCACGTATCGTTAGCTGTTTGCGTCCTGTTTATGGGGGTTCTCCGAGACTGAGTCTAACGATGAACTGTGACTCAGACGGCCACACTTCAGATTGACCGATCTCTATTGACTCCTGAATTTACCGCCTAGAGTAAGCTTACAATGCACGAGTGAAATTGGTGTGAAACTTTCGGATGGCCTACTTGTTCATGCACTTCGTTTACTTTATGGATTTGTAGAGATTTCAAATAGGATGAATCTACTGACTAGTCCATACGAAGGAAGTACTGCAAAACACCCTCCGTGTTTTCTGTGCTATGATAGTCTCACGGGTAAGGGGCGAGATGGCCCAAGTGGTTAGAGTGCGAATTTACTGACCAGAAGGTCCGTGGTTCGAAACCGACCTCTGCCTATCGATTTCCCCTGCCTAGGCTTGGGTAACCTGGCAGTATCTCAGCCCTCGTGCTTCCTTTGGGTGGCATGGCAGCTAGGCACCGGAAGGATGCTACAGCTGAACGTTTCTTCCTTCTCTTTCTTTCTCACGGGTAATCCTTTAATACGAGGTTCATTGGATATGCTCGGGCGAAACGACGTTCAGTCACAGTTTTTTTGGTTTGCCCCACTTAGTTTGAATTAATGATCAGCTGGACTCCCCTGTTTGATGGTCATAAGTCAGTCCGAGGAGTCATATGTTGCCTTACGTTAACAAAATTGATTTTTAGCTTTAGGACTTTGGACTTCTGGAAAATTGTTATACATGAGTTTCGATTGTAAACATAAAAAATGTCAGGTGATTTGGCTTATCGGTCTTTCAGTATAAGCGCGGTTGTAGTACCTAAGTACTTTGAGGGGGATTCAACGATGAACTCACTTGCTGAATGCATTCATAGTCCCACAAGCACGCATATTCCAATTTATTCTAACTGCAGTTTTTGACGTGTTCTTTGCAATTGGCAAGGTGTGCTAATTGACGTCCACACAACCTGAGTAGTTTACGTGCTCTCTGTCATCAAGGGATGATGGGTTTTGTCAGCACTTTATCTGTGATATACCGGCGCATCTTTAGCGCTGTTCGATACACCCAGTCTCCGAACAGTTCAGGTTGACTGGCATACAAAAACCTTGAGACGGAATTTGTATGGAACCGGCTTATATCCAGATCGTTACCATGGGTGCGTCCATAAGTTAGCATATCTCGCACGGTGACATACTTCGAAGTCGAAGGCGATAAAAGGTTAGCGCTAAAAAACAACATTGCGGGTTCTACAAACCATGGCCAGTTCAAGGTCAGAGAATAAGACGGAATGAGGACAAATGTGATGAAGTATTCTCCGTACCGAAATAACGCGAATTCCATAAACACAATCAACAATTATATTGGGCTCCACGCTTTGCCCATTCATCTGTAACTGTATGCTGTCATTGTATGTTTTCATGATCACCTCTTTAGAGCCATATACTCTGGCGCATCAGTTTGGTAGTTTTCGGGGGGCGAGATGGCTCGAGTGATTAGAGCGCGAATTTACTGACCGGAAGATCCATGGTTCGAACCCAACCTCTGCCACTCGACTTCCCCCGTCTAGGCCTGGGCGACCTGGCAGCATCCCAGTACTCGTGCTTCTTTTGGGTGGCATGGCAGCTAGGCACCAAAAGGGTGTTACAGCTGAACGATTCCTATTCATTTATTTAATTGGACTCTATTCTACCGGTCAGATCGTCGTGCCCTATACAGCTGTTTTTATCATTCCTGGTCTCTTCTAAACAAAACTGTAGCAGCTGGAATCAGGCCACTTTTGATACGCGGCTTGCGGTTGAGAACATAACTGACTAGTGTGCGAAACCTCGATGTGAGCATTCCTGCCAAATATTTGACTATGGATTCACACAGTCTTGGGGTCGTCACACACACAGAGATACATCTTAGTGTTCATTGACTTCCGGAATGCGACCAGCTGTTCACTTGTCTATCTTTTGAACGGGATTATCGATTACTATGCCCTATTGAAATGCTCTGTGGCAGTGCTCACGAAGCTCCACAGGGAATCGCGCTCAACCTCTCTGCTGATAGTTGTGGGCGAAATCACTCCTTCGTGACTGACCACATCACACTTTCATAGGATGCAGCGGCACTCATCCTCCAACCGTGTTATTCACATCACGCGGTCATATTTGAAGTGGCTTCTCGGCTGATGAATTCGCAGATGGATGGTTCATTTGTTGTGTGTATTACTCGTGCATTACTCGTGGTTTGTTGGCAACATGAGGAGGTTGAGAACTTTCAATTGAGCTCTCATTCTGGTCACGGTCAACCTGTGCCGAATAATGGAGAACCAGTGTACATCTGTTTCATCCTTAGTGGGTACCATCGGATCTCACTAATTCCCAATTCGATGCGAAACCGTAGCCTACCAGTCGGTAGTCGAAGACTGCCGTCGCACCATGAGCGCCTGATCAGCAGTGTGACTGCTTCACACACACACACACTTCGATTAGATGTAACGTCGCTAATCCGTCATTCGTGCAGTTCATATTGCGTGATTACGTGTTGACTGACTACTCGAATGATGACTTTTCACATGGGAGACTCGCGTGACCTATGAGATGTCTTCCGTTCTGAGCATATTACTTATGGTTTCTTACTACCATGAGAGGAGTGTGAATTTTCACGTAGACTGAAATCTCACAACTCAGTGTTTATCAAGTTCCAAAAGTGACCATTTTCCCTTGTTATATGTGAATGCACGATTAAGCTTTTATTTACGTTCATTTGGTTGACTTGAAGGCCCGGGCTCGTGTTGACTTGAATGATGGGTGCTCATAGCCATGATAAAACTCACCACTTTTTGCACTGGTTTTCCTCCGTCACCGCCATGCGAGGATTCATCCAGACGGATTGAGAAAACCAGATGCTCATGAAACTGTCTCAAAATGTCCGGAAGTTTTGATTTCCCCGATGCATTCGTTGAAATACTTCCTTCGAAAAAAAAGATTTCGGTGCCCCAGGTGATGTTTCCTTGAGCGGACAGCCTAGAAGGCTTCTGAGTTTGTCCAGTCAACTGGTCCCTATCGTAGATGTGTTCTATCCTCATTCTGGTTCCACCTTTTTATCCTAAGAGTAGGTGAGACTCCAACCAATTGCCATTTCCGGACGTGTTTTACAAAGAGAGCAGGAGATGTGCGCGTTTCACTTACACTAGCATGATTACTAATTGGGATCCGTCGTATCGATAGCCGTCAGCTGTATTTCTCGGGTGTGTGCTTCCGATCCACTCATCAGCACAAAATGTTGCTGAGTTTCCTGTAAGAGATCACAATGTGATCGTGCACTGTATCGAGACATCGAATCTCATCAAAAACGAAAAATGTTTCTGGCTCTTCATGGTGTAGTGACGGTTATTTGACGTCAGTGGCTTCGTGATGATGATGATGACGACTTCACAGCTCAGCGATTATGCCTAAAACCTTCATCTAATCGGATTTCATGAGCGAACGGAGAGTGACGCGTTGGTCGGTTTTCATTGGCTGTGGGTGTTTCCGTATTTCACGCCGTGAATAATTAAAACTAATGCGTAAGTTGCACACAACCCATAGAATTGTCACGGCTAGTGTTTATCGTATGTTCTTAAACTGGTTCAATAGAAGATGCCAACTTTTCTGGCCTATTCGCACCCAGATAGCTATCTCCGTGCTGTCAACGTGTGGGTTACCTGAACGTAAACGGTAGTCTTTCGTCTTTCCTAGCACATCTGCTCACAGTTTTCCCATTAGTTTCCGGAACTACTACTCACCGTGTTGGTTGAGTACCTTTTGAATTGGCGTTGCCATATAATTCTAATTCACAAAAGCGGTCATTTAACGTTTACCCTGTATCGTTTCGTCGTCTTGTCCTATTTTGAATCGGAACTTTTCGTGCTTTATGGTTATGCTTTCGCTTAGATTGGAGGCGTCTTGCGTTGTGAGTCAATAAAATGGTGACAAGATGCTTGAGTCGTACATGAAGATTACAACAGACAGCACATCCCAGGGTCCTTGTGAGTCGGCGAGCTCACAAAGTTGCCCCAAGGGCCGCACTTGTTGCCGCATCCGTCGCAAGCCGAACCAATTCACTCTAAACGCTGGTTTGTCAAATTCCATTACAGCACTATGAAACCACGCAGTCTACTAGATTTGCCTGCTGTTTGTACGCTTGTTCCAGCAAATTACTGTTTCGTTTTTAGTTAAAACGGCACGGTGTGGACAGTAAGGGACAACTGTGGATAGGACGCGCATAACTCGCTGAATAAAATTTGCACGTCTGTATATATCAGTGTGGATGGTAAGGCTGAGGTAGCTCATAGGTTGATTCCCGAACCTATTGACCAGAAGGTCCGTGATTCGAACCCGACCATCGCATCAAACGCTCCTGTCTATGCTCGTGCAACCGTTGAGTTCGAATGGGTACAATCAACTGCTATACGCGAATTGAAAACGAACAAACAAATTCCTAGTTACGGCACGCGCTCAACAGCTGTCGCGGAAAGAAGGCGGGACGTTCGAAGGAGAGCGCTCTAAGGAACGATATATGCGTTAGCACACACAAAGTCGCTAAGAGCGAAACGCGGTCTTTTGGGAAGATGTCTAAGATGGCGGAAAATGGCGCGCAAAGTCAAAATTCAAATTTTTCGGAAAATAGCTTAGCAACAATCCAATAATTAAAAAGTTTCTGGGAATACTGATATCCGTAGCATCAATCTGACAGTATCTCGATCCCAGTGCTGCCTTCGGATGATGTGGCAGTTAGGAACCAATGGGGTGTTACACCTGAACGATTATTTATTCTCAATTGGTGGGATGATAATCACCGAAAAACAACCCCCGGACCAAAGTGACATTGACATATATGTTGGTAATTGATCAGGTGGCTGTTGATCTGTTCGCCGAGCTTGCCAATTGATTTGCAAACGTTTCGTCACCATTCGAGGAGACATCTTCAGTGCGCCGTTGGTTGGGTAGTTCCTCTCTTCGTGCCTGCGCTTATATAGTCTACAAAGAGCAGCCTTTGCGCTGTAACCTGGATTCTGATTGGCCCGTTCTCGATCTGTATTGCGTCGTGGTCGGCTTCTCTGTTGGTTTGTGGCGTGCTTGCTGTTCTATTGATTTCTTTGCGTCCTTGTTCGGCCTCGGGTTCTGTGGTTCTGGATTTCCTTTGTCCTCAGAGGCTGGTAGGCAGGATCAATCTCAATGCGCCTGTTTATTGCTCCATCAGTGGAGTACCAGGCCTCCATGAACTCGCGTTCTTTGTTTGTTCTTGCCTGGCCCAGTATTCTGACGTTATTCCAATCGAAATGGTGTCCTTCCCCATCTTCGTGTGCAGAGATGAGAGAGAGTTGGTCATGTCTC
>NW_008752009.1:124803-145063 GCF_000715545.1 Opisthorchis viverrini | reverse complement strand
TATATATATACCTTATTCAATACCCATAGGCTTGGCTTAACTATGGGCTTATCTGACCTTCCTCGATGTCCGAGTGCAGCTCGTGCCATTTTGGTAGAACACCACACGCGGTTTTGACTTTCGATGGTACCGATTCTTAAACCGTATCAGTTTGATTCCTTGCTACAATACGATCTTGTTTAGTATGGTACTGTCAGGTGGTAAGACAGAAAGGTGCATGACAACCTGGTTCAGGTGGAAGCTTATGGTATGCACCTTACCTGGCGTAACAATATCTTGCCAGGCGCCCCGGTGACACGAAGTTGCGTTCCATCTGTGCGAACTTCGTGCCTGTTTTTATTAAAGGTATTAGGGCTGTCACGTTTAGGTCATGTGTACTTGTACCAACCATCCTAATTTCTCCCCGTTCCCACTTAGGTCACCTGTCATAGGTACCTTCTTTGTTGGACATTATTTCCAGCGCATGGTGGGGGGAGTTCGCTCGCTGTACTTTTTTTGTTTATTTCTCCCCTTTAGGTTGGTCAGATAAAGAACAGCTTCAACCACATGACATTGACACGATGTTTACCGAGCGAATTTCGGACGTTTCTCGAACACATTGAAGGATGCACTTATGCAGACCGACCGGACTACGCCATGTTGCGAGGTTTGATTAAGCAAGCGATGGTTCGTCGTGATGTGCAAGAATCAGATGCATTCGACTGGGAGCAGCTGCCTGCCACCAATGAAGGTCAACCTGTGAATTCCGTACAGGCTCCAACAACTCCTGCTCCGCCAATGACCAATGGTGTCGCTGGAACTGGTGGTACCGCGGTCGCTCAGCTAGCAAGTCGGCAAGCAGCTGCTGGGAACGTGGCTTCCGGCACTGGTGGTGGTCCTCAGCATACTGGCTATGGAGAGAAACATGCCCATGGTGCTCACCAGCAAGGCACTCCGTGTCACCGCCAACATCATACTCACCATCATCACCACCACCATCGATCGAGCAATCAAGTTCAAAGAGGCGTCGATACACTGGGGCTGGGGACGGCCATAAGTGTTGGGGGGACATCAGCACACCATCTAGCCAGCACGGTTAACGAATCGATCCATGGTGGTATGTCTCCGGGTCTCGGTGCTGGTCGGACTCTGTCCACAGAACTTCTCGGCGGTCCCGACAACGTGGTATTAAAGATGAAAAACGGATCACCTTTGCCTCCCCCACCGACCCCTGGAGCGGTTGGCGAGCTAGGAGGCACGGAACTTGGAAAAATGGTCACTGCTGCGGTTGACGAATGTTTGGATCATGCTGTGAAAGGTGGTCATGATAGAGACATCCTTAACGATTCACCCCTCCCCGTCGCAGCCAATGCTAATATGCAGTCCGCTATTATTGGTAGTAACGTGGGCTTTTCATCTACTGGACATAATGTGGAAGATGGCCGGTGTGGACGGCGCCTCACTCCCAATAATATGGCACTAAATGGTACCCCGGTTCATCGAACATCTCGTCGCAAGTATAGTACCAACAATAGGCCGTGTCATGGCCACGTAAATGATGGTCGTTCTGTCGGTCAGGACAATAACTACCCAAAAGCAAACGGCGAAGCATTTATGGATATGGGAAGTATCTATTCATACGCAAAAAAATCCGACAATGTTTCCGAACACCGACCTTCACGGTTGCCTGTTCTTACACCAATGCGGCAAGGTCAACGAGAGCATCCGGGTATAGTGTTAGATACACAAAACAGTGCTTCTGTTGCTACACAGAGAGCTTCGTCGGTTGTACGCTCAACGATTCCAGAACGTAACCATCTGAATGGAGATCATGCCAGTATGAACTCTCCTAAAACCTGCAGTATGTACGCCAATGCGAATGATTTGAGCGCAGCAGCCATTTGCGGTTATGCCGACCAAAGCCAGGCTAGCGCCGCCCAGATGACCAATGCCATCGCAGTTAGTACAATGGGTCGTATACCTTCGGGATCCACTTCGCGCTTAGCACGCGTGGGCAGTTTCGCAGCTGGTTCCAACACACAGATTGCTGGTTTGGGTTTGTCTAGTCAGGACCTTGTGGGAGATATGGATACCGACTGTCCAAATGTGTTCACAACGGGAACCAATTGTTTACCTATCTCTGGTCATCGCAAAATCAGCGAGCTTGCTTCCAACCGGACTGATGTTGACCGGTACGAGGATGGGATGGTAGTCTATCGTCCCGATGATTCTGATGTTGATCTAGATATTGATGCTGATGGTTGCTGTAAGGACATGAAAGGCCGCGCTGCTTCTGAATGTGGGGTTGCTGCTTCAGCAGAAGGTGCTACTGCCCCAACTTCCAACGCAGCTCATGGGGATGGAATGCTATTAACTGAGCTTGACAAAAATAACGCAATCGCTGATAAAGCTTCATCTGCTGTCCGTGTATCCCACAATCGTTTCGGTAGTCAAACGCCTCTTCGCGATCCTACGTCCTCACGAAACTCAAACAGACAGCTGAATATGATACAACAAGGCACCACGGAGGATGCTCGGCGTCGTCTCTCACTAGCAGACTCATTCATCAGAAACCACCCCAACTCAGATAAACGAAGGCTTCGGGGAGTCACTTCAGAATCCGTTCAATGTGAGAGCACTACCAGGTGTACTTCATCCGGACAAATTCTACCGAACTCGAAACCAGTTCCACTACCTCGCCAACGACCGCAAATGACAACGTGGGGTAAGTGTCGGAATAGCAGTTCCGTTGTCAGAGGTGGTCAGAACATACGGACAGACACATCCGGAAGCGGCGCGCTTCGAATGGCTTGTTCGACCTCAAACGTGAATGTCCCAGAGTTTGGTCGAAAGACTGTGTTTGGCGATAGGACAATCGGATTCCAGGGTCGAACTCTGCCAAACGGACCTCACCAGCAACTTGCAAACACCACTCTCTCAGATGCAGTCCATCCGAAACTTTTTCAGTGTGGTGGGCGAACTGTTGTCAGGCCTAAGGTCGCCAATTTCACAACTTCCACAAACAGCAATGGGACTGCAGGCCGTCCTCGTGGAAGTTGGACTCGAGGTTTGATTGAATTGCAGGAAAATAACAATGGTTACTACGAGGGAGGAGGCACGGAGCTAGGTTTTCGTGAGCGTCCAATGACTACTTGTCCATCTTCACGTCTGTCCTCTCGTGAACGTTGGGACCGATCTGGAAGGGATCGTTGGTTTAAGCACGACCGCAGTGAATCGTCTAGTGACGTGGACTCGGATGCCAGGCTTACAGCCGAGTCAAAACCAAATTTGACCCCAAAGACTTCTGCTAACTTTGCTTACTCCGATGCTCACAACGCGGCGGCGGATGGTATCGAAAACGTTCCTTATACATCCGCACACAAATTGGCAAATCACAAAACGGATGAGCACAAATCAGTTTTCATGGACCATATGATTGGTGTTGAAGGTGACGCTTTTGAAAAACCCCCTCACGCCCCCGTTCTGACAGATAATCAAGACGCTCAAGACGTCCATCCTGAGACGGCAACCGCAGTTGACGCTTTGCCATCGAAAGCTGTTTGTGATGAACCTTCTAAAACCGCGGTTCTCGTACCTCGCCCGAACGCCTATCCTGCTGCTTTCGCTACTACTGCCCTGTCCGCTCGTCGTCGACGTTATTTACCTTCATATGTTCCTGCTGAAAATGGCACTGTTTCTAGTCTGGACTCTGATCTGGTCAATGAAGCGCTTGCCAATCAGTTGGATTCTAAACTGAATGTGTGCCGATCTGAGTTCGACCTGGGACGGGAGTCTTGTCAGAAGTTTGTTGCAGTGGACGATATGTGACCGTGTCTTTCTTTATCGTGTAGTGCTTTTTAAACCAGCGGGTTAGTGTTCCATGAGATCTTATTGTGGTGGAAAATGTGTGGATGATGAGACGTGTCGAACCACCGATCTTTGTCGGTTGGATGGATGAACGTGATGTGTTTACGCATCTGTGCGAATTCCGTCTACCTCAGCTGAACCCTACAGATTTTATCGTGCTAGCACACGAGCTTATTTTATACGCTTTTCATCTAGTCTTCCTTACTTCTCACAATCCGTCAACGTGGTTGTGACTGAGAGTTCGTGAATGCGAATTTCAGAATTTGTGTCCACCACGCCTGCTGTCCCGCAATTTCATCCATATCCATCGAGGCCAAGAACCGTGCGTACTTTTGTGACTTCAAGTCTTTCGTCAGCCCGAAAAGGGCCAGTCGATTTGTGCGTGCACCACGACAAATGTGGCCATCTATTTGTCCGTCTCGTCTCTGAGCGTTGAGAGTATGCCGATGCCCGACTTGTACATTCCCCATCCGACTCTTTGTACAAAGCCCCTTGCACGCGTTTTGTACACTATAGAATCGTCAGCTTTCAGTCCGGTCAGCAGAAACCAAAGCTATGTATTTTCACACTATTTGCGCGCACTTTTGGCATGTTCCCTACGTCAGTTTGCTTCTCTTAAACTGCCCACCTGTTCTAGGGATAGACTACCTCGACAAACTCGGAATTTGCAGTTCCTAGCAGCCTCCCCACATAGCATCCGAGCATTGCAAGCGTTGATTGCCCACTCTCCGTTTCACTTGTCTTTCGCGGATCTTTCGATCCGGACTTTCTCATGAGCAGTGTTGTTGATTTCATTTCTACCTATTTTGCTCACTCTTGCCCTTCTCAGTCAGGTTATATTTGTTATTACCGCAGAATTTCTCCGCACGTACACGGACCTTTCAAAGTGAACTCTCCAACCCCCCCCCCCCAATTTCCTAGGAATCAGATCTGCCTTTTACCCGCCCTGGACTTCACTTCATTTCGCGCTTCTTCAGTTTCATTATCGGTTCCCTGAAATCGCGCGCACCTAAGGTGCACACATGCGTTTGGCCACTTGCATATATCTATATACTTTCGTCGTGTCTACAGGCTATCGGTAATAGCCTTGTCCGAAGCTATTTTTTGACTTATGTTCAAACATGGTCTATCTTATTTTCTCCCAAAATTTTATGCGCCTTTCGTTCGACTTTTGGACAGTCGTGGTGTGTAAAAAAGCCTGTTGATTTTGCCGCGTCGATTGAGAATGACAAACACTATCATCAGTGCGATCTGTGGGTAAATAAATTCACTTTGATTTGCCTTACTTCACTCGGCGGTACTCGCTTCATCCACACTGACGTGAGATGGATGGCATGGATCTATTTCATATAAGCTTAGTACCTCATGTGCTTAACCGTTCGGTTGTCAGACGACTCTCTCGACAAGGTTACAGTTGTTGTTTTGACAGGTATCCTTTGGGATTTCGAGGAAAACCGCGTATAGTTTGCACACTGACATTTCTCAGAACGGGGGCATAGGTTTCGAATGTGAGTTTGGATGCTTGGAACAGTCTATCTCGAGGTTGCGCAATGGCTAAGGGATGAGTTTGCTGACAGGCAGGCGCGTGACTGGAGCCGAACGCCGACATATCAATTTCTTCAGGAACAGTCCAATTACTAGGATCTGCCGTACTCGTTTTTTTCGACTGAATCACAGTGATCACCGTTCAAGTCATTGTTGTTCATGGAGAAGCTACTTGATTCGGTTCATGGTTCACAATTAGATATAATTCAGA
This sequence comes from Opisthorchis viverrini, assembly GCF_000715545.1. Classification (NCBI taxonomy): domain Eukaryota; kingdom Metazoa; phylum Platyhelminthes; class Trematoda; order Opisthorchiida; family Opisthorchiidae; genus Opisthorchis; species Opisthorchis viverrini. Next base: position 139,461 of record NW_008752009.1, on the reverse strand, counting down.
CCAAACGCGCAAGGTTGCCAGCGGAAAGGGACGACTATACATCACGTCTGCACCAATAATGGTATCCCGGCTAAAGTTAGGAACCGAAATTTTTCAGGTCAATTAGCGAAGTACACTCATTTGCAATTTGGTTCTCACCGGAGGTCAACTAAGTCGCAGTTGAGTCTCTCGTTTATGGTGTTCTTGAGGTCAAGTTCAACAGCACTGGTATGGACTTTTGTTCGTCACATTAGAGTGTTCCTGAGGTAATCCGTCAAGTTCGAGAGCTTTGAGATTGGATACGGGGTGTCCGTTCTGGTCAGTTTTAACGACATCTAGTGGTAGTGTTCTTTACTCTCCAGTCATGGAAATTCCGGACTGCCTGCTCTACACTGTTGTCGGAAAGGCGTTGAACTCTTAGTGTACTTCTGTCCTCAGTGTAAGCAAGACATAATGAGCTTCTTAGGCGCTTTCTGTTTAGTCTTATCTAAGCGCGTGCCACCATTCCGCTGCAAAAACCCACACCATGGTATACTGCCTAACTGTCTGTGTGGTGAATATCCAGCAGTTATGACTTATCTAATCATGTGTAATTGTTTCCCATGGTATGGCGCACCTTCCTATGTGTGTGGACCACGCTTGTCACAATCCTTAGGCTACCGAAGCAAGTTTGCTTTTGCAACTTTCGACAGACTGCTACTTCATGCTTGTGTCTTGCGAAGACGGATCCAACGGGCTGACCAAAGTGCGCTAAGGACCGGTCTCCTCTAGAATGATCCTAAAAATGGTCAAATGTGCGGCTGTTATTATCCCTAGAAAGGTGGCACCGTTTGATCATATGATCCCTCTGTTGAATGATGTTGGGCTGTTTCAAGGTTCTTTTTGGTAAAACTCTTTTCTGATAAGTTCTCCAGAATCGGCTAAATTCTTGAGGTTTTGAAACGAGAAGAAACCAACCCGAACACTCGACCCCCGCTTCAAGATTTTGTCCTCTACCGGCTAAGCTACTGTGGAATCTAACCTTCAGTCCGGCTTATGGACTTCACTGCTTATTCATCGACCTGTGCATAGTGCATTGATAGTTGATCTCCATAGGTTCGATCAGTGAGCTGCCAGTGTGACTTCTACATACGGCAACCAAGCATCTGTGTCGAAAACTGATGTTATGCCGTCGATGACTATATGACTTCTACAGTGGTCTAGACGTTGATATTATCGAGGTTGTCAGGGGTCTTTGGTGTGGATCAAAAAGGGATTTGGTAGATCTTGAAATCCGAAGTACATGGGCAAAAGAAACCGCGTTCCCAGGTATTCATTTGTCCATGCTTGAATTTCTTTTCATGTCTATCGAATCCCGACCCTCTCGATTGCTCATCATGAAAGGGTTTGCGGAGGAGCTGGTGAGTAGTTCACTCACAGCACCGCGATGAAGAATGATGCCAATTTCGGGGTATCAGTGAGTGTCGTGACCATGACGAGACCACTGCCTGTGTATGGGTTCACTTCTGGATCAAATATGAAGAGATTTGACAACCTCTTCTTTTGAGACACGAACGACACTATAGAAGCTTCTCAACACGAACACTGGGGATTACTATGTCCAAGCGATAACTAATCAATTTTGTGTGTGCTCGGTTGTACCACAACTATCACCGAACCGGAAACCCTAATTGTTTCTTTTCTGTTCGTTGCCCGAAGAAACATACAGTCAACGAAATGAGACGAGACGCATTCGATTGTACTATGTGAGGAAGCGAATCGAACAGTGACCACTGTCTACTCACAGTGGACGCACTGTTGGGGGCTTTAGATAGATCAGTTTCCAGCATGAATGGACATACTACATCGAGGTTTGCACTGATTTTTTCTGGTGAAGAATTCATAGAATCTGCTTTTGATATTTAGAGGCACCTTTCGACAATGTTCTATTGGCGGGATCATTTTCACTTTTGGATGTTATCTTGACTATACATCAGCTTCTCTGTCAAGGGTCGAGTTTACAATGCTGCGGCGCGCTCCATATCACTATACGAATCAGAAACCTGGCCTCTGCGCGCCGAGGACGTCAAAAGACTTTCAGTGTTTGACCATCGATGTCTTCGGAGCATTACCCGAATCTGGTGGGAACACTGGATCAGCAATTCTGAAGTACGTCGAATGGTATTTGGGAGAAATAACTCACCCTCGATAGATGAACTGATCACACTGCATAGGTTGCGCTGGCTTGGCCACGTGCTGCGTATGCCAGTCGACCGATTTCCTCGAAGGGCTCTTTTCGAACAACCGCGTGAAGGGTGGAAGAGAGCCAGAGGCGGCCAAACAGTGACTTGGCAGCGGAGTATAAAAACCATTACCAGCAAACTCAGCTCCACTGGTCATTGCCGTCTTCCTAGATGGGAACTCAGTGAACGAAACTGCGCCAGCTACAACCAAAGTACGAGTACGCGGTTATTACAGCTGACAATGATGATGATGATGATGATGACTATACAAGCTCAGTTTATGGGATTGAATTCACGAGAGATATTCAGAGTGGTAAATTTTTATTTGTATTAGTATGACCGCGTTCATGTTGAACTAAGCTGTCTCCATTCTAACCCGCATATATGTAAAAGTTCTGCTAGTTGGAATAGTTAAGCTGGATCCGTTTGCATGGCAACCCTCAGTGCATTCATCATCGTCTTCACTGACAGGATAACGTCAGTGTTGGACATTGATGCTTCGCTGCCGTACAAGCATTATTTAGTTAAAAGCCTTATTGCGAAGAAATGAATAAAGGTAGACGAGGAAGGAATTCATTGGTAGCCTTGCAGTCGTTCGGACGTGCACATACTTCCAGATACACTCAGGCTTTCGGAGAGCTCTCCGTATATTCTCACACGCTCGGATATCTGAGAATACAAAGAACCTGTTATGTTCACAAACTTTCCGGACAGTCCTTGCTAGGCAGTCGCGTTAAAGAGAACATACCGGTCAACCAATGCGCCTCGGAAATTCAGTGATAATAAACTTATGGTGTTATTCTAGTACCTGAATGGGAAATTTTTATCAAGGCAACTCCTTTTAGGCTGGAATCTTGGTTGCCTATCTTTGTGTTCCTGAAGAATTGCATTTAGAATCCTTTCATCCATCCTACCAACAATCTCAGTATCTGCTCGTGAGTAGAATAGGTTTCTTACGACTGAATCCAAAAGAAGTGGGGCAAACGAGTAGATGATGTCTCTTTGTCCAGTTGTGTGTCGTTGACCTCTACCGGTTTCCTAGGCCCTGACACCGATAAAGCCAGCTTCCATTCGGCTACACTGCGCTTCATGAACCCCAAATTAAGGTGAACCAGAAGCAATCACGCTCTCAAACTTTCTGGCAGCTTATTTAGTTTCTTCTATGGTCTCCTGCTGATACACCATTGCAACAGAACCAGGTTTTTCATTTTGATCCCCGCAATTTTGACCTTTTGTCTTTTTAGCTGCCTCGCCTCATATTTGGTGCGCGTAATCTTAGTCACAACCTCACACAGACCAATGGTCGTCAACCCCTACTAAAAAGTGAAAATCAAACGCTAAAATCATCAACGTCAACATTTGAAGAACTACAGTCAGTCATGTGATGTTCGACAGACTTCAATTTTGTCAGCTGTTAAATCACGTTCTGGGATGTTTGAAGGGCAATCCACTCCAGCTCTACTAGGAAGACAACCGAGAATCTGGCAGCACACTAGCTGATCGTGTCCAATTTGATCGATTCTCGTTTCCCTTTTGTGGTCACTGTTCGGCGATGGTATGGTTGTTTAACGACTGAGATTTTGGACAGTCTAAACTACGCTCGTTTTTTTGGAATGCACATTCATGCAACCGTTGGTTGACAAGCCCCCGTGCATTTGCGTTAGTCGATCGCATAGTGTTCACGTACACGCACACTAGCTCATTGAAATACCTGCGTCGCTTATCCAGGAATTTGCAAACCCTCATCGTTCGAAAACCACATGCAGCTTTGGAAGTTGAGTACACTTGACATGCACACCCCGCTAGAGAAGATCGGATCAGTTTAGGTGGTGTACTGCCAAGGCATGCCTATCCAAATGATGACCATAGCATTGCGATTTCCTAACTAATTTTTATACAGAGGCTAGCCGAAACTAACCACTTTCTTGGGCAGTGAGATTGCCTAAACTTGACCTAAGATGGAGATGCCAAGGGAGCTGACCTTGAAACTGTCTTATTTTTTCTGTATCTGTCTCGCATCCATGATGTTATGGTGCTTCAAATCTGCTTGTTCCTGGAGAAAGACTCCCACCAAAATGTCCAAACAGCCTACAACTGTAGAGTCAACTTTGACCCGGTAGATCCAACTGACTGCGTCAGTGCCACATTAGTGAGTGACCGTTCTTATCTTACATCCTGAAGGCATGCAAAGTCAGACCGACTCTAGTTTCACACAATGAGTTGATGGACAACGCAAGTGCTGCCTGACAGACAAATGGTCATTATTTGAACTGTGTGGACGCTATTCACCAAGATGGCCAGGAATAACACAGATCTGAGATGAAGCTCACATGGTACCTATGTTGAACCTCGTTCAGATCAAGGGGGAGGTTTTACTGAAATAATCACACCATTCTCGAGGATCAAGCGAAAGCATAAGTCTCGATCAATAAAATGACTGGCGAATACTGAGCTTAATTATGTCCGGTGACCGATCGCCCCTGAAGACAACTGTCTGTAGATGAATGTAATTGGTAACAAACTCTGCACATCGTGAAGATTTTTTTCAACCCTTCCGTGGTTCTGGACTGTCTCTGTGAGGCACGTATCCTGAGACACGCTAGAATTTTTGTGAGCTGGCGACAAACGCCGAGCCATCAATTCTGGATCCAGATTAGCTGACATATTGACCAATCAAGGTACGCCTTCCATTGATCTGTAGCCCGCACGTGACGCACCCGTCCAATCGACGTAATATTCGGTTATTAGTAGCGGCTGGCCTCTGGACAAAAAGTCTAACCGAAAAGCACATTGAGGGTGATCAATACTCTCAAACTAGGCGTAATCGAACAATTGATCAAACGTGTCACTGCTAGCCGACACTCGTCCAGTAGCAAAGTTGAATTATGTCCGTATTTCGAACAATCCGAAAGACAATGTTGAGGTTTCCGAAGTGTTCATTCATGGAACGCACCTACTATAGCCGTAAAATCCACTGCTCGTCCAATGACACCCCGAAGACTTGGTTGGGACGGTGTTCTAAACAGCACCTGAAGCAATTTCGTCATACTTGCCAAGCGTTTCAATTTAAAGATATGCAACCTCTTGGAATGTCGTTCCGTTTCCCGATAATTCAGCCTTCTGAAAGTGATGCACGTTAACGGTAGGTTGACGGTATTTCATTAACCGTGTGGTTAATCCACTGGTCCTTAGGATGAAAATGTCAAACAGATGCTGACCCACAGATGGAAAGAAATAAAATGCGCAATTCCAGTTGCCTATGTTTAGCAATTGGGTTTGTGACAATCGCAGTGACCCAAAAGATTGATCCTAATGTGGCATGCGTGTTCTCATTGTGCGCAAGTTCACAAGATCGGAGAATTGCTCTGGAGCCCGTGTCTCTCTTGATGAGCTCAATCGTTCTGCAGTCCTAAAGGATTTTGCGTGAATATTTGCCAATCGAAGGCTGTTCTTGAGAGAAATTGACGTTAAACAACGCCATATGGTCAAAAATTTCAATTGATCACTGTGATTTTTTGGTGTACAAAATATTTTACATGCTTAGGGCAGGTTTCAACAGGAACTCGGGTTAGGGCGTTTTACAGACAACCTGCAATCTGTGACTTTGTGTTCTCACGGGTGCCAAGTGGTTCTGCTTGGATTAGAGTTTATGATAACACAGTATTCGTAGCTGCTCTGGTGTCAGTGATATTTTCTGTAGATCTATTTGGTACACATTCGGGTTGGCTTTCATCTTCCTACGGCATTCTGACAACCTCCGAATCGTCTACCTATCCGGTTAAAGAAACCCGATATTGTTCGGTTATTTTAGATGTATCAGTGTTAGAACATGTGGTTCATCAGCAACTATTTTCTGCGTCCCAAGGATTATTCTCGAATGTCCATGCGAAAAACGAATGTGTGACCTCGTTCATTTGCATTGGTACCGTTGCTTGGAGGATAACAGTGTAGCTGTCAGTCAAGGTTCGGTGACGCTGTCTAAGGAACATGAAAAGTACTTTCAATACAAATAACCTAGGGTACCTACTCTCCAAACTATTTTCAACATGTTTCTGAACAACCTGAGGGGTGATATGAATGCCAAAGTTGGACGAATAAGTCAGAAAAAAGTGCAGTTGGGTTGATGATTTGGGGCCGATGCTCAGCGTTCGGATAACGAGAAGCGACTGTTCCCTTGTGTGCAGATTGTCATCTGTGCAAACTTGCAACACAAGGGATCCCATCAAGTTAATTGGAAACCACCAAAAGCAAGACATTCATGGACTCAGTTGGACCATTGTGGCTATCGGTTGCCGACGGAGCGCATCAATTAAAGATTGACGTTGTTTCTGGGGTACGCAGCTTGACTCTGATGATGCTATTGTGCGATCCCGGGTTATCACTTTGCTTTTGGTCAGCACTACGCGTGCCAAAGTAGAGTAGTTCCATTCATCAACTTCAACAAATTTCAGTCACTCAAGTGTATCGAGCTGGCCTGACTAGAAAGCTACTGTATACACACAACCATGTTGATGACGAAGAGTGCTTGGAGGTCGAATGGAGGCGAGTTAAAGAAGCAATGCTCTCAGCTATCAGAACTGTCTGTCCAAGCAATCTGACTCGACCAGATGGGCAGTGAATAACATCGAGATCAGCAAAGCTAATTGTGGCCAGAAAGGCCATTCCAGCAACTAGCATCTGTGATGACGCACCGGAGAATCAGGAACTTGAAGAATGACGGAGAATGCTGGTGGATTTCGGAGGCCCTGGAGATGGTGAAGGCTTTCGTATCAGACAATAGCCGCGCCCAATTTCAGCTGATTCGAGAAACCTGGCAAAAGAAGTCAGGTGACAGTGAAACAATATGCGAAAAAGACGGAACAGCAATTCACTCCATCAATCGTCACCTTGAGCAATGGACTGAACACCTCAAAGGACTGTTCAGCTGATCTCTTCCAAAAGAGCCACCAGTAGAATTCAGTGATCGATATCAACCCAGCGTCGACAACAGAAATAAGCGTGATATGCTCTCAGCTATCAGAACTGTCTGTCCAAGCAATCTGACTCGACCAGATGGGCAGTGAATAACATCGAGATCAGCAAAGCTAATTGTGGCCAGAAAGGCCATTCCAGCAACTAGCATCTGTGATGACGCACCGGAGAATCAGGAACTTGAAGAATGACGGAGAATGCTGGTGGATTTCGGAGGCCCTGGAGATGGTGAAGGCTTTCGTATCAGACAATAGCCGCGCCCAATTTCAGCTGATTCGAGAAACCTGGCAAAAGAAGTCAGGTGACAGTGAAACAATATGCGAAAAAGACGGAACAGCAATTCACTCCATCAATCGTCACCTTGAGCAATGGACTGAACACCTCAAAGGACTGTTCAGCTGATCTCTTCCAAAAGAGCCACCAGTAGAATTCAGTGATCGATATCAACCCAGCGTCGACAACAGAAATCCAGCGTGAGAAATCAATCCTCAAGCACGACAAGTCACCTGACGTGGTTGGTCCTTACCCCGCACTCTTCAAAGAAGGCGGCGAGTTCCTGGTGAACAGTCCGACAGCCGTACTGCAGAAAATTTGGAACGAAAATACAATACCCTCCGAAAGGGGCTCCTAGATCGTCATTCAAATTTTCAAAAGGGATGCAAGAACGTCATGTGAAAGCCATCGTAGTATCAGCCTGGTATCCGTCGCATCTAAGGTTCCCTCTGACATTATTTTGCGTAGGTCGATGGATTATCGGGATAAAGAGGTTCGTGAGAATCAAGCTGGGTTTCGCCCTGATTGAGAATGCATTGATCATATCTTTACCTTGAGATAAGTTCTTGAACAGCGCCACTCCTTCAGACAACCCACGTTGGTCGTTTTTCTGGATTTGAAAACTGCTTTTGATTCTGTCGATCGTCAGCAACTTTAGAAGTGTCTGGCGATCAAAATTTATACCTCCAATGAGGGCATTGAATGCGAACTGCTGTGGACGCGAAAAAGCACACGGTAAAGTTTTGGTTGAGTTCATCACATCCAGTGGTGTAAGACAAGGATGCGCTCTCTCACCTTTCCTCTTCATCTTTGTTATTAATGTGCTGCTTGAAATTTCTGTCTACCTTTGAAACCTCTGGAGTCGAAGTGCTTCCGGGAAGTTCGCTCACAGACGTTGAGCATGCGGATGATATTGCTCTCCTTGGTTCAAGTCCTTCCCAAATTCAAACGATCGTAAATAGGACAAACACCTCTGCCATACGGTTTAGCATGAGCTTCAAACCTGGAAAGTGCAAAGTGTTGATACAAGCCTGGGTGCGACAGTAAGGTATACACTGCTTTATGTATCAGACCCGTGGCTTCTACGCCCAGAGGACATACGGAAGTTGTCAGTGTTTGGCCATCGGTGTCTCCAAAGCATTCGTCAGGTCTGGTTGGAACATCAGATTAGCAATGGTGATGTACGTCAAAAGGTCTTAGGAAGAAGGAATGAGTGGATGAATTACTTATGCTTCATGGCTTTCATTAGTCAGGACATGTACACAGCAGTCCAGAAGACCGTGTGCCTCGCAGAGCTCTCTTCGCCCTGTGCTGAGTGGAAGCGATGGTTCAGTGGAAATTGTATGACCTGGCAACAAAGTATGAATATACTAACCAGTGAGCTGATTCGGGTCGACAGTCGCCACCTCTCTAGATGGGGACCCGGGGACTCATCTCACCAGTGGTTAGTGACACCGGCAGAAAGAGCCCAGTCGCGCAGCCACTGCCGCACATTCATCCAAGCTTCAGTCTTCGATGCACAGCTACACAATTCCCGAACTAACCTAATATATCATCGCCTCCAAGGCTTGGCTGTATGTCCCACACACTCCCACTTTCCGGTGATCGAAAATGCAAGGCTGGCACACGGTTCATAGCTGATTAATGGATTGATTGATTGACTGAGTTCAGGCAACTCACAGTGCAAACGATAGCCAGCTGGAAATCGACTTCGAATTGTGGCAAGTACATAAACTCAGCATACCGCCCGCTAGTGGGTGACAAAATCAACAAACCTACGTGACACAGAACATCTATTGAAACATCAGGACCACCATCTTTAAGGACGTAAATCATACGACTCTTAGTCATATCGGACGGCAACAGGGAAGTTTTGGAGATGAGAGATATACTCTGCCCCTGGCAGTATAGAACGTGAGAGTCTTATTACACTCCCGCTGTATTAAATGCACTAGATGAAGTTGATTTAGATCACCGCTTTTCGGGGTGCTTTTTTCGAGTTCACGAGTTCGAACTAAAAAACAAAACGCTCTGGTAACATGGTTCCATAAGGATGACATTGAGCAAAGTCGCAGTTGCTTATTGAACCAGATAGAGGGGATCTTTTCCACGAAGAGACTGGACCTGAGCGTAGCGTGACAGTTTGAACACCTAAGCGATCCACTGAGCTATACTGGGGCTGTCTTCGCGCCACTCACAGGGTCTTTCATACCAGGTTGGTCAATGGTCAGGGATCTGACCAACACAGTCTCCTGGTCCTCCAGGTTGGGGGTTGGAACATGTATGGCGACTTGTTCCGTAGAACTAGTAGTGCATTTACATTTCCCGCCAAACACCGCTGCCTTGAGTTCAGACTTTCGAACCAAATGCTTTGTTTGAGGGCCCTAATCATCCTCCTGTCTAGATGTGGGCATCCTGACAGTTTCCCAGCCCACGTGCATGTACGGCAGTGAAGCGTAGATAAATTATTGCACAACGATGCAGCCCTACGCGTTGATCACGAAGTTACTCGCTTCAATTGGGACTACCAACAGGTTCGCCGTCAAAACAATTGAAGATGATTTTTAACATCTTATGTTGATAACCAAATAAATAGAAATGCTGCGACCTTCTAACGCCATTCAAGAACAGCTGAATCCGTTGGGATACACTTGATCCCCCAGATTTAGGTGAATCGATGAAAATTCTCGAACTGGTAAATATTTTGCGGGCACTAAATATTCAACAGATCTTTCCCCATTGGTATTTTTAGGGTTACGAGGACTCGATTACTGAGTGCCACAAGTCATTTTGGAGTCAGTTTTAGACATTGTGCACAGTTTTAAAGAAACTGAGCGATGGCTGGGTACAAATATTGGCAACGAAGACCCCTACATTAGCCGCCCCCTGACAGGTCTTCGAATAGTACTTGAGATACACTTCCATTTAAGACAACAGATCCAACAAAGTTTCGGGTAATGGCGCTTAACCATGCAAAAAACCTTGACCACGGATCCCTATTCGCAAGGGTGAAGTTGGTGCGTTGATAGCAAAGCAGAGTTAAGAGGAAACATATTACTCGCTTGCCCCATCAGTAGTATCCACTGTCGAAATTCGCAAGATGCTTACTGAGTGATCAGAGTGGATCAGATAACCAGTTTTTGGATCACTTTTGATCACCATAAATGCACGATGATGTCCAGTACTCTGCATCTAAAAAAACAACGGTGCGGGGAGGTGTTAAAGTGATTCGTACATGTACATGTAGGCAACTAAAGTCACCAATGCGATATCAACTCTCTTTCGTGTAAGTACATGGCATCGCTCAGCGTTGTGGATCAATTAAAATACAGGTATCCTCCCGCCATGAAGATGCGCCCTCAATATAGTAGTTCCACATGCTGGAGGTTCGGGCCCTGAATTCCTACCCATCGTTCTCCGTTGAACAAAATGTCTTTGGGGACTGTGCCTACCTGAGGAGCCCCAAGAAGGGCGAAACCGGTCGTGGGCTGTCGAAGAGTTTTCAGCAACCTTGTGAGTAGTTTCCTTCATAAAAATATTTAGAAACTGCTTGATGGCTATTTTTTCCGCAGACGTAATGGTCTTCATTGCAGAAGTCTTTTGCTGGGGGAGCAGTCCTACCAAAAGAATACTTGAATACTTTCCACAATCACTCACTCTTCCAAGGTGAATATCGGTTTCAGTTAGGCCGAATTCTCCGAAATCCCTGAGAGGTACGCACATAATTGTTTCAACTTTCTTATATCACTAGGACCAAAATTCTACTGTCCATGTCGTAAAGATGACAAATTAGCGATTGAAGTACAGTGTGAGGACCCATTTGGTCAGACTGTTGATTTCTTTCCGAGTTCATCGTCAAACTTAGACTGCCTCAAATCCATTCTGTTCAATTTCAGCTATCAATACAGTCACGCTAAATTGGTTCACAGCAGCTCTCTTACTAAAACAAACATCTAGACACACTAAGATCTTTACGAATTAGGAGTGATATACTGCTGACGAAGCCTCAATAATGAATGGTACTCATGAACAGAGATGACTACCTCATAAAGCCTTTGAAGATGTTGAGTGACACTTCGAATTTTAGAAAAGGCAAAAGACAGAAGTCCAGATCCAAGTAGTTGAAGAACAGCTGACAAACTGTCTGAAGCGCCTAAGGAATGAGGGCTTAATTTCTGGAGCGCCTGAAGCCTGCTGGTACCAGAATCCTACGAATTTATGGCCTAAGTTTCCATATCACGCAACTGCCCGATGGCTGGTAGCGATTTTAGAATTCGTACTCCAGCGCTTATGCCAGTGCAGTTACCGTGACAGTTTCAAGTTTGTGGAATTGATAGAAGACGTTGATATTGTTGCTCATTTTATGTAACCCCTCTTTTTAGTGACGTTCCAATCACGGAGACGAGCAATTTTATTCGTGATTCATCAGATTTGACACTTGAAGCCCCCTATCTGCTTAAAGGAAATACTTTTGTAATGTACTTTTGATATACAGTTTCAATTCAGCTCCACTTTTTTTTACCAACGAATCGATGAAGTCGCCATGGGCTCTCCTGTTTGCCCCCTGTTGAGTGACATTTTTAGTGGTAAATTGTAGCTTGGTTGACAGAAAAGGACCGAACGTAGACATTTTCATCGACGGTTTGTTGATGATATTTTTATGCTAGTATCAAAAATCTCTAAAAAGACGTTCCCCTGACAAGCTTAAACCGATCACATCACACCATTCACTTCACTTTTGAAACTGAAAGTGACAACGCTTTCCATTTCTTGGACATTATTCTGGTTCCATTCAGAGGTCTATCCACAGAAAGCCCACGTGGACGGGACAATACACAAACTTATTTTGTTTTGTGCGACTAAGGCAGGTACGAACCCTGATTTACAATTTAACGAACCGAGAGAAGCGCATTCGCTCCTAGGACACACAGCAGTCCGCAGATTTCCAGTGTGCTCCGAGTCAATGATTATACGGAGAGATTCATAACCAGGGTTCTGGTTGAACGTTCCATCTAACCGTCTGTCACGGTCGTTGCAAAAAAACCTTTAAAGGCGATTTGTTTGCCGATAGTCAATCGCTGTCTGTTTCAATCCCTACAACTCACGTGTCCAGCTCCAAACCTGCAGTCTTGGGCTACTACGAACTTTTGCTGGATTTAAACGCCAAAGAGACAATATGGTTGTGTATTCTGCCTTCTTCTGTTGTTCACGGGCGCACGACACAACTTCCTAAGAGAATATGTGGGGATTCCGCTTGCCGGAACAACGCTAGGTTCAACAAAAAGCTCAAGTACCACGTAATTGACACCGGGCACGTGATCAGTCCGAACGAGTATTTTCACGTCATTTAGCCAGTACCCAACAGACAGCCAATATCGATCCAACGGCGTGGCTTAACTACAGCCAAAGCAACTGCAATACGTTTGCGAAACCCGGTCCCGTGCTGTCAAAAACTATTCGTGCGAACATTGAGTACGAGCGATGGTCATGTGACATGCATCAACCAACCGAGTAGCTCAACGATTCTGCAGGCTGTCTCACACCAACCAATCAGATGTGAATTGGGTTGCACCGGCGGTCAATCGTTCGTGTCTCCAATACCCAACCTTCGCTAGCTATTTCGTTATTAACCCCCCTACTTAAGCGATTAGATGCGTCCTGACCTGATGGCGACCTCCCGAAAATACTACTGTTCGTCACTGTGCTCTTATTCAGCGAATTACTGTACTCCACAAAGGTTTACCTGGTATGCATGTGTGAAGTAGTCATCTACACATAATTTCAAAATATGTAGAAGTTCGGACGATACCATCTGCCAACAAGTTAACAAAACTGTTTTAGCAGTGGCCGGACGCTTGAAACTCTCGGAGTTTTGTGAGACTCTCACTTCTGATGATTCCTAACTTGGATGAAGCAGTTGTACATGGCTTCGCGGCTCTTCAGCATAGACTGGCGTCACAGACAGGGCGAAATTTCCACGCACCACATTTAACGTCCATTCTGCTATCAAGTGGTTTGTTGTATTCTGTGCAGACCGGCGTTTCCAATAACCGAAATCACTGTTTGGACAACTTTGAGCAGTTACTCAAATGAAGGTGGGTATCAGTGGAAATCCAGCTAAATGTCCATCTTAGATCGACCGGACTGACTCCACTCATTCTCGGATACTCTCAGAGATCTCTCACACGTTTTTCACTATGTGTAAGAGTCACATAGATAGCCTAATTAGATTCCGAGGTGTGCAACACGTGTGACCTACTGTGCAGTGTGTTTAGGCATCGAAGTGATAAGGTGTAGTACTGATTTGGTGAGATTTGAGTATATGGCGCGTGAACTGCGTCAGTTGGTCTGGTCACTGAGATTCTCAAGAGACTGGATAAGTAAAAACATCCGCTTACATTACGCTGTTTCTTCTTTAGAGTGACTACTCCGAGCGAAGACGCGAAAAGGTCACTCAGTTGGGTTGGCATCCCTACCTGCCGACCGTTTCTCAGTAGATTGACGTTTCAAAACATTTCCTTTTGAGTAGCACGTTCTATCGTCACTTTTGAACCAAATAATCATCCGCGATTTTTTGTTTAGTTTTCAAATCCTTTGTTATCCCAGCCGGTTTACAACGAATATCCGCAGAAAGTCAGTATACTGATTCACAGTATACAGCCTCAAACTGTTGGCCGATTCAAGCGTCTTTCTTGAGACTAAGCAGCTCTATCTAGTTCCCTAAATTCCATCAAGCTCATTCCGTACTGAAACGCCAAACTGATGATGTCACCTCGATTGGTGATGGAACGTTTTCAATCAAATTGCCCAGCTCAACAAACGAACTGAACGTATTTGTAATGCACTACTCATAAGGTTGCTGAAAATCCGTCGATAGCCCACGACCGGTTTCGCCCTTTTTGGTGCTCATCAGGTAGGCGCAGTCTCCGGGTTTCCGTCAACCTTATGTTCTACTTGAAACCAAATTGCACGAAATTAGCGAATATATATTCATTTGCAAAATTATTTGGTTTTTCGAGAGACTCACCTGGAACCGAGCTGAATCTGTCGTTTGTGATGTATCCAGGCCCCAAGAAGTCTGAAACAAGTCGTAAGCTGTCGATGGATTTTCAGCAACCCTATGAGTAGTGCATTACAAATATACATATATGTATCGCGATATCTCGAATATCTTAGCGACTGAAGCATGAAGAGGCCTCGTGCAGCACATTCA
>NW_008752009.1:111620-124741 GCF_000715545.1 Opisthorchis viverrini | reverse complement strand
GACTGAAGCATGAAGAGGCCTGGTGCAGCACATTCAGTTGCCTGGAAACACCAAAACCGAGATATTCAGGTGGGTTCCAGGTGAGCCTCTCGAGAAGCCAAATCAGTTTGCAAATGAGTGTATATTCGCTAAACTGAACGTATGTTTTGAAAAACGCGGGGTTGCAAACTGGGCTGGTGTTACCGAAAGGTTCGGCTAAAATCCAACTGAATATGTTGTTTTCAAGACTTTGCAACTGAATGGGGTGAACAAAAGCAGCTTTGTATTCTTCTGCGTAGACTTATTCGTCTTCGTTGAGGACAGTTTTTTTTATTACGAAGCACCATGGACGCAGGGGACAATCGGTTCTAGGTAATTTCAAATGAGGAAATACTTGAATTTATCAAATGTTGGATATTTCGGACTTGCGTGTCCAGCCGATGCCATCGGAAGACATGCAACAGAAGTAACTTCAACTGCATTCGAGGAAAGCAAAGAAACTGTACAGCTGGTGCAAAACGAAACTGCGGGAATCTGTGTTGCATCACAACATGAGAACACCGGGTATCAAACAAAACAAGTAGGTACGTAACATCTGCTTTTTATCAGTTATTTTTCACTCTGTACATCTGTATCAGAAGAATCGACAACTTCGTGAACATCAGGGATTTCCTGAACTTCGATTTCAGATTCAGCGGAATGATATGTCTGACGGTAACTCACCAGCTGATGTTAGTGAACGGAATATGAGCAGTTCAGCTCCTCAATTACAGGTGAAAAATTCCTATTATCTGACACCGTCTTATTACTCAGGCGCCCCACCTAACCAGTGAAAATATTCCTACCATTTCTCATCAACCGAATGTAGCTATACTCGATACATATATATTTTGTGATGCACTATTCACAAGGTTGGTGAAAACTCCTCGACAGCCAACGACCGGTTCCGCCCCTCTTGGGGCTCAGCAGATAGGTGCAGTCCCCGAGTTTCCGTCAACTTTATGTTCTACTTGAAACCAAATTGCACGAAATTAGCGAATATACATTCATTTGCAAACTGATTTGGTTTTTCGAGAGACTCACCTGGAACCCAGTTAAATCTCTCGTTTGTGATGTTCCCAGGCAACTGAATGTGCTGCACCAGGTCGCCTCATGTTTCAGTCGCTACGATATTCGAGATATCACGATACATATATATTTTTGCAGCACTGTTTTGCAACACCCAGGACTCCAAGTTTTCCAAAACTCCAGCGACCCAAGTACCTCTTATATTCATTTAGATTTTGCGTCATTTTTCTTACATCTTCAAAAAAGATCACTCCTGAAGTACCAGATTTCATAACGTTTTTCTCACCTAACACTGTTTGACGATAGCTGACAATTTGTCTTACTGATTTTCCATGGCAGCTCTTTCGAGCCGGATCGATTTACTGGTCCATTTTTAGGCGAATCCCGCACTACCGAACGGATATGGTTGGAGTAGCGACGGTGGAGAACTGCTGAACTGGTCACATTTTCAAGTAACACTTCAAGTGGCGACTTAACTGAATGAAATGAATGACTTTTTGAGCATTCTTTCCTACAACAACGTAAAAACCAATCGTTTCCAATACTTACTGAGACTATGGGTGATTTCCCGAGAAAATCAGTTTGCTTGATTGATATTTGGACACAGGTTATTAACCTGTTCAGTGATTCATTGAGACAATATGCAAACGATATCGGGTCACGGTTTGATTATCAGTCAATCGAATCAACCGTGCCTACACAGCCTAATTTAACCCGTGATATATGTATGACCTTGACGTTTGGTTGACCACATCTGGTCACAAATATGTCTATCGATTACTTCGATCTGCAGGTCCCAGGCCAACAGGAAAAGTGTTTGATTCGTATGATTGTGGGTTGTTTTTCGGCTTTTTTACTTCTCAACCCTAACATGTTTCAGAAGAAAACATTTGAACAAAAAATTTCCTGTACAACAGAACTTTTCAAGTGCGAAAGTAATTCATCGCAGTAAGCGACGTTTCCTGATGTACTTTCCCCTCGAAAAAAGCCACCAGAAATACTCAGGAAATAGTTTCTGTTCTCTAAAAAAAGCCGCAGTACACGGAAGAACGGAGATTCGTGCTACACGGCTAGGTTTACCAACCTGTCATAAAACGAGAAGTATTTTTTCGGTGACCTTCACGTTTTTCTTGGCGAAATACCAAGCACAAGCAACACATCCAGATGGCCAAATACCATTTTGCTGTGTGAGGACTGAACCCGATTTAGTTTGAATGCAAGCCTACATCGTTATCCGCTTACTTTTCGCTCTGTGGCATCATATTGCTCAGCAGGTTTAGATTACGGTCACCTTGATCGACCGTTCGATCTTGTCTAGGTCACACACATTTGCACTGTGGAAAGGCGCCCATTAAGTTCCCAGATAGAAGCGAAGTGACTCTTCCATTAGAACACTACGTATTTCATCAATTGCATAATCACTTTTCGTTTGAATACGAAAAACGACAAAAAACGCGCACTTGTACCATTTCACAGAAGCGGTCACGTGCTTCGACTCTCTCCTGATTTCGCTCGTGCTTGCAGCGGTCATTGGCGAGTTTCATGTGCTAACTCTGATATCAAAACATTTCAAACCATCTTCGGAAACTGTTCAGAAGAAGACCTCTGGACCAACATAATTGGAGTATTGTTTATTCGCTGACCTGAGTCAATGATGAACTATTTTAAAGAGAACAATTGTTAGTGAGTCTGTTCCATCTGACCTCCTTATTATTGTACAACCAACCTAGCGTTATTATTTTTATTTCTTTGCCACACACTCCTGGTAAACTAACTTATTGGGTAGCCAGACCACTACAAATTTGGTGAGCC
Organism: Opisthorchis viverrini; assembly: GCF_000715545.1. NCBI lineage: Eukaryota > Metazoa > Platyhelminthes > Trematoda > Opisthorchiida > Opisthorchiidae > Opisthorchis > Opisthorchis viverrini. The sequence continues at coordinate 121,882 of NW_008752009.1, read as the reverse complement.
CGAATATTTCCATCTGACCTCTTTATTATTGTATACCCAACCTAGCGTTATTATTTTTATTTCTTTGCCACACACTCCTGGTAAACTAACTTATTGGGTAGCCAGACCACTACAAATTTGGTGAGCCCGAATATTTCTAGATATTTTTTCTGAAAACCTCACCTTTCAAGTTGCCAGGGCATTATAGAGATACACTTTGATTAAGCGGATTTAGTCGAGAATGCAATTAGACTATAACCCACGCAATCCCAGGGTATGGTTTCACCAGGTGCAGGCCGTTTTCACTACCCGACACATCACTTCCCAAGCCACGCGATTTTGCTATGTTGTCCAGCATCTTCCTTGTGATGTAGCAACATAAGCTCTTTAAAGACAACAGCATACATGTGTATTTTCTTGGCTTCTATCCTGTCAGCTTCATCCAACGGAACAGACGCCCATCTGCAAAAGCTCTGACGGTGAAGCGTGATGCGAAAAACAATGAAATACTTGGAGCAGTTACTTCTATGAAGTTAAAGAGTCCTGTCATGTCGACGAACGCTGTTGGAAACGTCCAGATAAAAATGACCATACGTTGGTCAGGTACACAACGCGGGGAAGATCAGTCATCTCATCTTTCTCAGTCATCATCTCATCCAGACCGAAACACTTCTTCGGAGAAGAGTTAAGAAGACGTTTCTGGGTTTTGAGAAACTGAGAGCTTATGGTACCGAAATCCAGTCATCCAGCGCTGGACTAGATTAACACGGCCACCAGGGTGCGTCATCATTAGTTATTGAACAAGCAATATTGGTAATCATAAGTGAATTTGGTGATATATATATATATATATATGTATATAAGAACACTACAATAACATACGGGGTTATATTCAATCACAGAGCGAACCGACATGAGCTCTGATAACCTTAGAACGATATGTGAATGTCAGCGGTCTCATGAGTGAAGAGAGGACAAAGTGTACCTAAAACAAGTAGAATTTTAAGATGAATGAATACTCAAGTTTATCAAAACTAACCAGTGCGGTATCATATACAGTGGTTTTTTTTTACATCAGAAGAACATCTGCGCACTGGAAACCAATGTTGGGCCATTCAGATGTGATTCCCACGTTGTGACTTCTAAGCACTGAGAAGAGATTGTTGCTGTGCCTCAGGTTGTCTTCGGCTTGAGGTCAACTGTGTGTCCTAGCGCCGCAATAGGTAGGTGACCTGATGGTGGTGGACTTTAATATCGTCAGCGTAATGAATACAGAACAAAAAACATACTGTTAAGGAATCATATGTGAGAAAAGATTCCAAACTACTGTGTTCGTCAAGCGAAACAGTGAATCAAACTATGGTCAAGGTCCATGGTCCAAGGTCACTGTTTTGTACCTCCAATGCACTTTCCTTACCCTTGTTTTCTAGTATAACAACTCGTGAATGATTGATTTCGCTCTTATTTTCTAAGAAAGGTACCCCATTTGGATATGATGGTATTTGTTTATTACAAAATGAATCGGAAGTCCACGACCGGTTTCCCCATGTTTCGGTAGGCCCAACCCCCGAAGCTTCTAACGATAAGTTTGATGGTATCATTTGAAAAACAAACAAGCTAGAAATCGCCAGTTGGAACTGAGGAAACCGCTTAGCATTGCATCGTCCGAACTCGTTCACTGGTGCTTTGTTTATTCGATGGGAGAAAACTTCCGTCTCAAAACCCTCGCTAAGACTGCAGCAGATATCTGTTCCCAAGAGATTGCTTCTGAAAATTGGACATGATCGTGGTTTATAGACAAATTTGGTTCAGTGAACGACTTCCTATCAGTTTCCATCACTCAGAAATTCGTCAACGAATCCTGTCTACTGGGTATTCGATCTGGATGGCATTTTACGAATTCCACACTAGGTTGACCAGGGAGCAATCGTTTCTTAGTACCTGTGTGAAGCATAAATCTACAAAACACACTGTACACACTACATGTACGCATGCACAACCTTAAGTTCTCTGTACAAAACATAATCGATTCGTGTGGTGTTGTGACCTTTTTAGGTCATTGACTGCACAACGCAAGCACTTCACTGCGAAGATGCCGTTAAAGTGCAGAGTCAAGGTGACCTTTCCAACATTTAAGCCAAACTCATTCCACCGCGGGCTGACGAGACAGACAACATAATTTCATGAACGTGATGTTGAGAGCCATTAAGAAAGGAGGCATTGAGCAACAACGCAACAAGTATGTGAGAGAAATATCGATTAAGTCTGTTCAGCTGCCTCAGCGCAATGTTGATGGGAGTGGCTGACACTTCGCGCGTGGAAATATTTCGAGCCATTTAGTTAAGATTTCAAAAGTTTGATAATTTCCAATTGACCGACCATGTTGAAAGTAAATGAGACTAAGCTTCATAATTAGTTTGGAATCTCGAACGGGAGATCCAAGGTAACCGAACTTAGTAGCCTCTGATTGACTTCTTCTCCGTGATTCGAAGTTGTTGTGCTTCAAAAAATACAACTCGATAAGGGTATCTGTCGCACTTTGACAAACGGGAAAATCGAGAATGGACGGAGGGTCGACGGGTAAACTGCGGTGTGCTTAGTTGTGTAACACACTACCCTCCCCGAGGAACCTCTCGACAGGAAGACCCTCCATCGAGGAGAAGCAACTGTGGGAACGGAGTCACAATGTCTCTTCAAGCGGGTCTCCCAGAACAGAAGACAGAGAAAACGCTTTTTGGTTTCCGTAATGGATCATTTGCTTCCAAGTAGGAACATCAACGGCTTTACGCCGTTGACTCAAATCCTTTATTGGATATTGTGCACATTTGGTTTTGCAGGCACGGATATTTACTAATCAGCCGTAGCAGTGTGGTGTTTTGGACAGTGCGAATCTCGCGACTCTCCAGGGAGCTTTGAAGTCGGGAAATCCCAGACAGTAGTTTAAACGGTTAGCCATTTGACCACGATTGGTTGATCGGCAGTGTGATTAGCTCGTACTTCGGTAGAATATAACGGTAAGCGCCTTCCACTCACGTAATTCACGTAATTCGTTTGTTTGGGTAACGACTTCTCGGATGAAGTCTTTGATCAGCTGGATGAGAGGTTTGGGCTTTAAACCAATAATGAGTTGGAATCTCCTTGAAGGCTTGTGAGATGTGCACTGCTGATGACGAAGCAGTTGTACTTCCTGGCTTTCCACAGAGAGGGGCTTCACTTACGAGATGCAGTCTTTGTTGATATACTTTCATTTGCGTATCTCTGATTCCTGATTCTGTTTTGCATAAAATCCTTTTCTTTCGGTTAGTTGTTGCAGCTCAGCCTTCTTGGCTATCTGTGGACCGTCCTAGTGGCTCCACCGGTCCAGGTGGAGCGCTTGGCAGGAGTACTTCGAAACCATTCTACACAAAGCAAATCTTGAGATTAACAGTAGATGCGACAGTCGCCAAGAGTTAGTCCAGCTTATCGTGAATCGCACCATCGTCGCCACTGAGCGAACTACTTCCAGCAACAGTTAGTTGACTGTCTGCCTCGATGCCCGTGTATTTCATTCGACCAGTTGAACTTTACTCATAGCCTCGGAGTAAATAGCCCCTCGGTTCTTGAAATACTAACCCACCTTCAAAGTGCCATCGGACTTCCGGTAGCGTTATTCAAGGTCGATTATGGATTCACGAGTGCTGTTTCAACTGGGCTGTTCAAACTACTCTGGGGGAAAGGACTTGTTCTACGCAACCAGGGACGGTCATTACTGTCTACTTATTCGGGAAGTAACCATCCGTGACCGTTCGAATCGCCGGCAAATCAGTTCAATTTCAGTAATACTGAGAGGCACGAGTCCGAGGGGATTCGGACCAAATATACAACGCGCTTCACACCAAGTCACTGGTTCGAAACCGTCAGTGGATTACGAGTCAAGGTTTTTCCGGCTATGAGCATGTTTTTTTCAGTTTGTAGACAAATCGGTTCTGCTACATTTTCGAAGCCCGTAGATATTTTCCATACCTTAGGTTTTGTTGAGGTTTATGACGAACAAGCCCGAAGTTTACCTATGGAAGTGGGGTTTGGCAGTGTTCTTTGCATCAAATTTTGTCGTTGACGTTATTAAGAAGCTAGGTTTTGAACTCAGTTCTGCAGAAGGCAGAAAAATCTGGTAGGCTTGGATTTTGCGTGTGGTCCAACCACTACGAACCTTCACGTTCCAGCTTAAAAGGAACGTGGTGTATATCTGTCCATTGGTTGAGTCTAAATTCTAGGCCTTCAAAGTGCAAACTCTTAATTTCGGATTTCCCATCCTCTTGAAATCTCAGCGCGCTGAGGTTTAGTTTGCCCTTGGACTGCTGCTGTACGCATGCTGTAACGGATGAAACTAGTGTACACCACAGAGCAGACTGCGTCAAGCTTCACGTGAAAAAATGAAACGCTTGTAAGTTAGACAGCAAGCAATTATGGGATTAGTCATGATTTATGGGAGAGACTTGGAATGTATACCAGTTGTCGAGCGCCGATGTCTCCATAGTGCAGCAGGTATTAAGTGACTCCGATAGTGCTTCAAGGAAGTGGTTCGTGGGGGAAGCCAGACAACGCCCCAGGATCGTTAAAGGTTTAGCCCAGAAATGAAGTATGAATAGGCAAGCGCTGTCCACTTGCAGGAGTTTGGTATTCAATTTCAAACTCTGTGGCAATTTTTCTTTGCGGGATAGGTTTTTTGTTCATAGTCACGCCACTCTCGTTTGAACGGCCGTGTTCCTGTTCTGGCATAATTATTCCGGTGAGTCCACACCAAAGGGAAGCACTGGACTCGCGTTTCGCTCTTATTAGAGCTCACCAGTTGTGCATATCCAACGGCCGTGCCGGGATTCGAGCCCCGGCCATCTGACACGCGAGGCGAGCGTGCAACCATTAGTCCACCAACGCACGTTGGACGAATCTGAATTATCACGTCTGAACAGGCGAACGTGTTCATACTTGAGCGCTGTGATTGGTGTGTCCGACTCATCGAACGACCACCCAGTAACTGTCCTGGTTGTGACGATCGATTGACCCGTCAGTCAGGACTTCCCAGTCAGGTAGCATGACGTGCTTCAAACCTACTGGGCAACTTTTTGGTTGCAATTTTGGGGTTTTGCGGGATAGATTCTTTGTTCATAGTCACACCACTCTCAGTTGAACGGTTGTCCTCCTGTTCTGGCATAATTATTCCGGTGAGTCCATACCAAAAGGGAGCACTGGACTCGAGTTTCGCTCTCATTAGAGCTCATCAGCAGTGCATACCGGCGCCCATTATCGGCACAATGTTCTCACCTGCAAAAACTTTACAAGTATAATAAAACTTTTTACGCCAAAATGTTGCATTTTGTTGCGTATGTGCTCAGACCAAAAGCCTTCCTAATCTACATTCATATTTTTGCAGCTCACCGAATTTCATTGCTCACTGAAGCAGCCATTCCTCTGGCTGAAAAGTCATATGGGATAGTTCCTCAAAATCGCTGAGACCCCGGGATGCCTAAATGGGGCTCAAAAGTTTGGACTGGTACCCTCAACTCGATTGCCCGATTGATTTAGTCCATCAGGGACATGTCATAACTTTTTGAAAATTCAATTCCGTTGTGCGAATACTGAGCGCCGTGCATATCCAATGGCCGTGCCGGGATTCGAACCCCGAACAAAACTTCACCTGTAACGCTTGGACGCCGCATTGAAAGCGATAACAGTCAAGACAAATCGTATTGTATTCTCAGCCTTGTTATTCGGGGCTATTTTGGCACTCGGTGCACGTAGGTGTCAGTCCTAAAAGAAAGGACATCTAACTAATGTACCACTAATGTACCACTCATAAGGTTGCTGAAAATCCATCGACAGCCCACGACCGGTTTCGCCCTTCTTGGGACTCATCAGGTAGGCGCAGTCCCCGGGTTTCCGTCTACCTTATGTTCCACTTGAAACCAAATTGCACGAAATTAGCAACCTTATGAGTAGTACATTACAAATATATACATCTATCGCGATATTTCAAATATCGTAGCGACTGAAACATGAGGCGGCCTCGGGCAGCACATTCAGTTGCCTGGGAACATCACAAACGAGAGATTCGTCTGCGTTCTAGGTGAGTTTCTCGAAAGAGCCAAATTAGTTTGCAGATGAGTGTATATTCGCTGACATCTAATTAACTTCAAAGACTTATTTAGAACCCGATATGCAATGCCCTTTGATCGACATGATCGAGGCATAATATCGCTACATGTCTTGATCGTTGCAGCGTGTCAGTTGACCGAAAACCAACAAGCCCCATTCGAAAAAGAGAAGTTTAGGGATGTGGTGAACACCATAAGTAATGGCCTGTGTTGCTTCATTTTCAACTGTTTTTAGCGGTTGCGCGGGCATCTGAAGCCGCCTAAAATCGGGAATCCAATTGAAGATGAGCCAAAAAGTGGCCTACTGATATAACGAGACAATGTATGAGCAATACTTAAGACTTAGTCAACTTTATAGGGTATGGCGTTTCTTATTAGAATACACCAAGGTCTTTTAAACGTTTGGGAGACTATTTTTTCGGAAGTTGTGTTTCCTTGGAGTGCGACGCGATGGAAAAAGGCTTCAGTATCTTCCCCGATTATAGCATTTACTTTATGGAATCGCCTTTGTAGAAGGTAGGCTGAAAACATTTACAGTTTTGAAACGGGTTGAAAATTTGGTGCCTTGCGCGACGCAATAATTTGCTGAATGAAACCTGCGTCCGTAGGAGGCTATTCTTCCGAATGAACTAATTCCGAACTGTTCCTGGGTTTTGGAAACCACCGACACTTAGCTATCCCGTAAGTAGTCCAAACATAACTGGTTCTCTTGAGTAGAGTTCAGTAGCTTATTCTAATATATAGGGTTATTGTATACGCATTTGTGCGTGTTTGGTCTCAAAGGTTGTCTAGCTATATTGTTTGCCTTTTCATGCAGATTCACCTATGTACTGAAGAGCAGTAGGGCATAAAAGATCAAACTGACACCAACCTGTACGTGGCAGTTTAGGGTGACCGGAATGAGGGGAAACCCTAGTCCAGCAAATATGCTGTAAGTCCCACGTACAATGCAGTTATGCATGATATAGTAACGAAACTTACGCGTTCAGTTTCACTTTCTGGACGCACTGACTGTAACCTGAAGTGAGCGCAGTCGAGCACAAGCTACACACATCCATCCACAAACGGATCGACTTTGGAGTTGATTACTTGTGTAATACCATTCGATCTTTTGTCTACACTGGCCGTCTACATCAGAGGGTCTTGCTGAACTGCGCAACTGTTACTGGCGGGATTGTGGATGAACTGGCGAAAATACGTTCATGAAAAGTGACCGCTGAGCAACCGTCGAACCACCCATAAGGCGATATGTAGTGGCTAGGCTGTCAGACAAGTACTCCCTTTGAGTCCACATGGGTTTAAGCATCCCTTATTCGCATCAAATCCCCATGATGTAAAACTTCCCCCTGCCGATAAATCCCCACACGATATCCGCTATATTTCTTCCGTGAACACACGCATAAGTGCTTTTTTGATGCGCAACGCTACCTATCGATGTAGATGGGTAAACCAAAATTGGGAACCTGGTCAAACGAAAAGATGAAAAGATGTTTAGACTAATGATGAACGGTGTGACAGGATCGCTTCTGAACATATTGTCTAGAACCTCTTCGGCAACACGTTCAATCAATAGACTAAACAGTTAAATCCACTAGTGAAAACCGAGAAGCCAAGACGGATTGTTGTGACCACGGTACTTAATCAGGGACAAAGTCCTGTGTTCCTATCCGAAAAGTCTAGATTTAGTAAACGAAACTATTGAGTTTTAACAGTCCCTTGTATTAATGTGAAATGCTTACAAGTCACTTATCAAGCATGGCGAGTGGACCGATCGCAACCGAACTATCAACCAGTTGTTGCTGCAAAACTTTCCGATGCATAATCTGTTCCGGGTTTAAGGTGTCAACTTGCTAAAAAGACGAGTAGTTGCCATTCAAAATCCCTGGGTATTTGACAAGAGTGCCTACCACGTCACTCCCTGAGGGGATAATCAATCTCCGTCCAGTCTTCCTGGACCGCCTGGTACCGAAGATAATAGATTTTTTCACACTTTTCAAATGACTAACTGAATTCCCAGAACAAAACAACACAATGGAATGTCTGACAGCTTTGATTCCCATTGTTTTTTGACTGTCACTTCAAACGGTTCATGTCACCAGGGCTACTGCTTCTGCTTCAGCACTGACCGTTATTCATTTAGCCTGCCTGGACTGATGAGGCTTTCCACGGTTCCCGGTTGCGGTTTTAAGTAGCTGAGTTCCAAGTTAGTGAGAGTGCAGCACAAGTTCAATCAGCAAACAACACCTATCGATTGGGTCTCCGTTGATTAGCGCGGTTTTCTGGTTACAATCGAATAACCAGGGTTGTCGAAGAATTTTCAGCAACCTTATGAGTAGCGTTTGGCGTCTATACATGTATCGTGATATCTCGAATGTCGTACCAGGTGAAATATGAGGCATCCTCGTGCAGCACATTCAATTGCTTAGGAACATCATAAACGAGAGATTCAGCTGGACCCCGGGTAGGTATCTCGCAAAACCAAATTTGTTTGCAATTTTGGTTCAAGTAGAACATAAGGTTGGTGGAAACTCGGGGGCTGCGCCCACTTGATGAGCCCCTATTAAGGCGAAAGCGGTCGAGGAAGTTTTGCCAACCTTATGAGTAGTGTATTACGTCTAAAACCTCAGATTATTTTTAGAAACATTAGAAGGCAACGAAATTTTGCAGTTTCACCATGCTGTACTAAGTCGCGAGAGGAAGAGTTTTACAGGCCTTTTAAGCATCTGCGGGTCCCACGGTAGAAAAAGCAAGAATTTTTATTCAGTTAGTTTAGTTTAGTAATTTCTGGAGGCACCAAGTGTTATATCTAACTGCTGTTCCCTCTCTAGTGCCTGGTACCAGAAAAGAATTCACCGACAAGAAACACAACAGCAAGTGCGTGCGAGTGTAAAAGTCACAACGGACGCGCGATATTTATAGGGGGCTCTCTGACATTGATCCAGGTGATAGGCGTGATAGGCGTTAGTGAACACCCGTCAACATCGATCGTGTCTCTATGAAATGCCTGAACGATGATCACATTCGGTCGTACTTCTGTGGCGTGTATGAGGACCCATCGGCTTTTGCTGAATTGACTGAATGGTTGACTGGCCAGGATGCTTGCCGGCTTTTCTATTGAGATTTTGGTGGAGTTTTAAGGTCTCAGTAGGTTCCGGGCGTTCAGGAATCTGACATTCCTGATACTAACCCACAGGAAATTGCTATTTGCCCTACTGGACAAAACATGCGTGTCTTTAGGATCAAAGTATCATTCTCAAAATCACGCAAAATATTCACGGAAATAGAAACCCAAAATTAGACTGCAAAAGAAAAATATTGGGGTCCTCAAGATTAGGGAATTATGTGAGACGAAACGACCAGAATTTTCACAACTAACAGGTCTATATTGAAGTTTGGCAATTTGGACAAGAAGATTCAGGCAGTTGAGAATCGGACACTGAATCGGTTCAACTTTTCCTGGCAGAATAAATCCAGAGATATTTGTTCATTGGCATGTCTGGTTGCCCGGCTGAAATGTCGAGAAATGTCTGAAATGTCTGGAACATTTGACTGACCGAATGTCTGTAAACCGGTTAAGAACCATATAGTTTTTTCACCCAACTGGCCTTATAGTGAGTGTTTTAGCGATTAAAGGCACCATCAGTCAGTTCCACTACTAATCCGGAATTTGACATTTGGATATAAACACCACCCTTTTCAGTCGGACTATTGGCCTACTCACCTCATTCCAGAGCAGATCTTGGATCACGTGACGTTCGGAACGCGGAGTACACGGAGCAGTATTCACGGTATGTTCCGCCTGCCTGTGTGTCTCAAATAATTTAGCAACAATATGTGATCTATCATAGTCATCTGGTTTACCGTTTCACGACTGGAGCATTTGGGATAAAAAACGGACCAAAGCTTGATGCGACTGTCCCTCATTCTTTTGTGGCTAGCCCTAGGCTCATGCTTACAGGTGAACCGATTGAGGTAGTAGACAAATTTGTTTACCTGGGTAGCTGTATTAGTCCCGATGGTCTCACAAAAGATGATATTTCCATCCGGATTGGGAAGGCCAAAGTAGCTTTTGTGAACCTGTGTCACCTGTGGCTTAGGCTTCTCTGTCAAGGGTCGAGTTTACAATGCTGCGATGCATTCCATATTACTATA
>NW_008752009.1:98419-109326 GCF_000715545.1 Opisthorchis viverrini | reverse complement strand
CAAAGCTTGATGCGACTGTCCCTCACTCTTTTGTGGCTAACCCTAGGCTCATGCTTGCAGATGAACCGATTGAGGTAGTAGACAAATTTGTTTACCTGGGCAGCTGTATCAGTCCCGATGGTCTCACGAAAGATGATATTTCCATTCGGATTGGGAAGACCAAAGTAGCTTTTGTGAACCTGTGTAACCCATGGCTTAGGCTTCCCTGTCAAGGGTCGAGTTTACAATGCTGCAATGGGTTCCATATTACTATACGGATCAGGAACCTAACCGTCGAGCGCTGAGGACGTCAAAAGACTTTGAATGTTTGACCATCGATGTCGTCGGAGCATTGCCTGAGTCTGGTAGGAACACCCGGTCGGCAATGCTGGAGTACGTCGAATGGTGTTCGGAAGAAATACCTCACCCTCGATAGATGAACTGATCGCACTTCATCGGTTGCGCTGGCTTGGCCGCGTGCTACGTATGCCAGTCGACAGACTTTCTCTTAGAACTCTTTTCGCACAACCACGTGGAGGGTGGAAGAAAGTCAGAGGCGGTTAAACAATGACTTGGAAGCGAAGTATAAAAGTCAATACAAGCAAACTCAGCTGCGCTGGTCATTGCCATCTTCCTCGATGGGGACTCCGAGACGGGCGGGCCGTATCACTGGTTAGAGACAATATCTGACATGGCCCACTCGTGCCCTCAATGGCGCTCATGCCATTACCTTCAGTCCCTAGCTCTCTTCCCAATTCCTCCACCTAACACTCCACTTACAGTGCTGTATTTACGCACCAATCTATCAACTCCCGCGTCATATGCGTACCTACCACCTCCACCTCCCCAAATCATCAGTGAACGAAACTGCGGCGGCTACAACCACTGTAATGACAAGTACGCGGTTGTTACAGCTGACAATGATGATGTGATTCTAGTTTAAACAATGCTATGAAACTATGGAAGGTTGTTCTTCAATGTCTAGTCACTTTTCCTAAGTTGCTCTCACTGGATACGGTGAACTAAGCCCGAAAACTAAACTCACTAGAAGCTGTGGACGAGATATTTTTCTTGAGATGACAACTATCTACAAGCACGATAAAAACACACCGAGAGACCAGACCCGATTTCTTTGTAACCAAGGCTCATCATATAAGTCCGGTACTTGCGGTACCATCAGTCGTATTTCATACTCGGGACCACAGCCATCTCAAGCTCTAAAATAGGGGAGATCGGTGATGGGCCCCTAGATCGTCTCCAGGATTACTAAATTGACGGTATATTTAAAAAACACTTCGATAACTCGAATATCTTTCTGCTGGAAGCTAGGGGCGGTCCACCTTTAACACACTCAGTTGAAGAATATCAAAAACGATGGATGGAAACGAACCTCCACCAGTTTAAACTCAGTCCGCAAATAGGCATTTCTCATTTGTTTTTTTCCAAGAAGCAAGTTTTTAAAATCGGAGCTAAATTTCGTGAAAGAACTTCTCCAAGATTTTCACCATGAAGTAGACAGTATGGTGGGAAGACTAAGAACATATTAAAGTCCATTTAATTTGTTATTCGATTCTTCATTTGAAGCCAGCTGCAGTACTTCGAAATAGGGAAATCTCGAAAAGCATAGAGTAAGTAAAGGAAACTACTCACAAGGTTGCTGAAAACTCCTCGCATTTCGGACACGCGAAATTCAAACCTCGACGCAGCCGAAGATATACACTACTCGTGGGCTATAATAAATGCGACGCTCGGATTTACTGCTTCCATTCCCGCTCTGTGGACAGGAAAATGAATGTACAAACAAGGGCGATGTGAAGGATCTTTTCCAAATAAGCCCCGCCAAAAAGTAACCCTCGCCACCCAAAAAAGATTTTTAAAAAGGGAATATGAAATGTGTACTTTTCGTTTTTATTGAACAGGGTGGAATTGGGACGTCATTAATAATTGGCGTGAAATGGTACAGTCGTCGGATTCACAAAGTTTTCGGCATGATTGACCGTTGCACGACCATAATTCATGTCAATCGTCGTTTCAATTCCTTGGAATGATGCCCACACATCAGAGACAATGATTGAGCCGGGAGCGATGCAGGCCTGGATTTTGTTCATCAAAGTGGCCGCAGTTCGATCTGGCACTGCATGGATGAACACCTCTTTAGTTTCCCTGCAGAGCCTTCCAATGTGGCTAATAGATAATTCCTCTGAGCAGAATTTGATTTTTGCCAAATTTATGGACCATAATTAAATGAATGGAATTACTGTCCTAAACTCCATCCTAGACTGCCCCAGCCAAGTTGTCTTTCGAGGGCCGATTTCTTGCCGACAATGTCGGGCATTACACCCCCACTTGTCAGAAACAGTAAGAAAGTGTCATTGTTGCATAAACGTTGCTGATGGATCACTCCGTGGCTTTGCGAAAAACGTACTGCCGTCCTCTTGTCATGAACGAGAGTTGGAAGCGTCAGAAAGTTCATTTGAATTTTCACCTCCGAGCGGAGAAAATGTTTGCACAAAATGAGCCTAGATGCGGATAAGGAATTGTTTTCATCAAAACTAGGCAAAGGTTGTGTGCGTAGATTAAATTGGAGCTGGCAAAATATGGGGCGGGACTTAACTTTTCGCAATGCACTGTTTACATTAGCGGCAGGGCTTATCTGGAAAAGATCCGATGTTAATGTCCAGTCTACAGATTCCATAACCACTTAAATCTGGTGACACGTTAGACAAAAGCAACTTAAGGATCTGTGTGACTTTCGTGCTCGAAGTAGCGTGTGTTGATCTTTGTAATGTACCACTCCGTTCATGAGAAATCGGTGTTGGTTTCGGTACAAGCTTACTACTTGGGAACTTATGAGTAGGCTGTTCCGTCTTTTGACTCAGGGAATACTATTCGGGTAGAAGCGAACCTCTAATGTAGTGTGAAATGTTCTTTTTCTGATCAGATAATTTCGAAGACACTTTGATTATCGGGCTATTTTTCATGTGACCTTCATACTGTTCACGAAAATCACAAGAATAACTCTCGAACTAGTCTCCCGAGGTACTCACCACCTATTAAGTCCTAAATCGATTGTAAGACCATCTACCAACTACCAGACACAACCGGTGCTATGCGACAGTGCGGCCTGTAACCTATTTATTGTACTTGGCACGCGGTACTTTGTGTTACAAGTTAGGTGATCTGGTCAGGTCTTTTTTCCTGAACGGCTTTGAAGTTGAACCAAGCAATAACAAGGTAACTCCGATGTAAAAAGTCGTAAATTCTGTTCCATCCGTAAAATTCAGGTAATTGTCTTCCAAAATTGGCATTACCTGGCTGCGGAAGGTCACCGTATGCTTTGGATCACTGAATCCAACTGTATCTAATCAAAAGCACTTGTACTTTCTTACTGAACTGCTTGGATAAACTGACCACAGTTCCTGATGCTTTGCGAGCAGCAAACTACTGAATTTGTACGCCGTCCTAGTTCACAGAGGAAGCAAGGATTAACGTTCATTTAACACAGCCTACCTTCAGGGTTTAATTCTAATGCAGGTGATTGCTTCTTCCCAACAATGGGATGCGTTGCTTCTGAATTCATCTACGTTCTGTTAATCCCAGCATCTGTTTAGAATAATTATGCGTGAATTAGAAGCTAAGTCGACGTTCACAAATAGGGGTCACCAAATTTTGTCAAACGGGTTGTTTTTCAGTGTGATATAGCGCTGTTCACATTTACTTTGTTGGAAAAGCGAACTATAAGATGGTGGAAATCCGTTATTTGTCCCTTTAACGACATCATCAGCTGCACCATACGACTTTTAAGATGATCTTCTCGGCTGATTCAAAACCATTTCAATAGATTAGACTTTTTCAGACTCGTAAGGTTGCGATAAGACCTAATATGATTTGATGGGGTGTAATTTGCCATACCATTGCCTTACTGTATCCTCAAACAGTTTCTTTCCTGATTTATGACTATTCTTATCAAATCAACGAGATGGTCGAAGTGGTTCGAGCGCGAATTTACCCACCAAAAGATTTTTGGTTCGACGCCGACCACTGCCTTTCGACTTCCCTTGTTTAGGCTTGGGCAACCTGGCAATATCCCAGCCCTCGTGCTTCTTTCTAGTCGCGTGGCCGCTAAGCACCGGAATAGTGCTACAGTTGAACGATTTTTTCATCAAATCGGTGAACAAGACTTTTTGGTGGTAACTCTCCGTCCAACTTCCGTCAGCATTCATGAATTACAGTATCAACATCAGTAGGAAGCTTGTTCCAATCCAGCCGGAAAAGATCAGTTCGTTTTCAAAAACCGTATGTGTACTAGAGATCTATATTTCTTTTCATCTAGCTTTTTCGCAAGTCAGCTAAAAGCAACTGCAAAACAAACGTGCACTTATTCGACGATAATGACTACCCACTCTTGTTGAAATTATGTTTGTCCTTGCAGAAGTACATTTGTCCGACCACAATGCCAAAATCGCCCCCGAACAGTGCAGTTCAGTCAGCTGTGAAGTGCATTGTGCCGCTCTACAGTGTGTAATTCGAACATATCCCGTATCAGGAATTCACGTGATAGGTGTGACATTAAGCCGGCTTGCAAACCAAACTTGATAACAGCAATGTTTCATCTAAGAAGTGTTCCGCATGTCATGATCGATATTTTCTCTTTTTCAAGGTGAATTAAAATGTCCACAATGGTAGACGAGACGGACGGCTAAAAAGGTAGAAGATCACTAAAGTGGCTGATAAGACTCATACGAGGAAAATGTAGATTAAACTTTCCCAAAAGAACGTTCTCGGTTAGTTAGCAGTACTTTTTTGTTGTGTGGTTTGTGAATCATGCTGTTATATCTGCCGATTCGCCGACCTGTGGTATCTGCTGCTAACCCGCTCCAGTGCCTAGTGCCGGAGAGAAAAAAGACTCACAGAAGGGGACAACCGCTATCTTCCGGACAAGCGAGTGCGAGAGCAAAAGTTACAACGGACCCATGCTATTTAAAAAGGACTTTCTGATGTTGACCCAGGCTGTCTGATAGGCGTTAGTGAACACCCATCAACATCGATCGTGCTCCCATGAAATGCCTGAACGCTGATCACATTCGGTCGTGCTTCTGTGGCGTGCAAGAACACTCATCAGCTTTTGCTGAATTGATTGAATGATTGACTGGCCTGGATGCTTGCCGGCTTTCCTGTTGAGATTTTGGTGGAACAGTAGGTTTCGGGCGTTCTGGGGTTACTTTCAGGAATCTGACCTTCCTGATACATGCATGCTACGTTGGTTTAGGCATGTTGCCCCAAGTGTGTGTGTGGGAATAGTAACCCCGTTGACTTTCATATCTGTACTTCACATTTCAAGCTATTCACCACCTGATTGTGAAGTTCATACAGGTGGGTCGGTCAGTCTATACAAGCAGGACAGATCCTGGAGCCCCAGGTGAACCAGTCCATCGCTCAAACGCAAATGTGTTCATCTGTCTAGATTTGATAGTCAAGGTGGGTGCAACGTGTGGGTAGTGGTAACACGCTCGCCTAGCATGTCATGTGTCCGGGGTTCAAACCTTGAAAAGGCCGAGAATAAGCGCTGCTTATGGGCTATAGTAAGAGTAAGACTCGAGTCCATTGGTTCTTTCGTTTCGGTGTGGTCTCGCCAGAATAATCGCGCAGAGTGCTTGAGAGTGATGTGACTGTCAAATCGTGCAAGTTCCATACCTAATTACAACTAGATGGTCTTTTTAGACGTAATTCACTACACATAGAAAGAATAAGGCCTTTGCTGTGGAGTTATTTATAAGGCCACCCGACCACCATTGAACACGGAAACAAAACTCTAATTTGCATCTTGTTTACAAAAACTGGACATCCACCTTCTCCTGAACGTGCCTTCTTGAACTTTCCTGGAGATTCATTGACTCCAATCATTCATTGCTCAAATCCAAGCAAATGTTACAAAGCGAATCCACGAATTCCGCAACAAATGTCTCCTTTTCAAAAGACGCAAAACGAAATTCAACAACGACACATACCACCAGTAGTATCACCGTTACACGCATAGAATTGTTGAAAATTCTTCGACACCCCTTGTTGGGGCTCATCAAGTAGGCGCAGTCCCCGAGTTCCCGTCTACCTTGCATTCTGTTTGATCCCAAATTTCAAAAATCAATTTGATTTTGACAGGAGGTTCGCCTGAAATCCAGCTGAATCGCTCATTTTTTATGTTATGGGTATTGAATTAAGTCTACACAATGTGTTGCGATATCTCGAATACGGTACCAACTGAAAAGTGAAGCAGCCCGGTGCAGCATATTCAGGTGATCGACAACATCACAAGCGAGATATTCAGTTGGATCAAAGCCGAGTCTCCCGTAAAAAACAAATTGGCATGCAGAGGGGTCTGTGAATCATATGTCCTTTTTTAATCTTTACTGAATGAATTCCAATGAGGCTCTCGTATATCCCGAAACCAGTGAGGCAGTTTAATTCCAGGTTGCGATGATTGCGGCCTCACCGTATTCTGCACTGCACCCACAGAACACCATTTCTCCCTGGAAGTGTTCCACTCAGTTGTTGCTCTTCATGAATCTTCAATCGACGGTTAGTATGCTGTAGCGGGATCTGACAACTACAATCCAACCACCGTAGTCAGCTCTTCTCTCAAAATTTCGACAAGATAACAAACTTAAGGAGCGTCCTCTGATATTTCACCAAAATATCTTTTCCTTCAGTTTCGGAAGTTGTGAGAATCCAGCGAGAGAGACAAACAACAAGGAGGATAAGACTCGCCCTCATTCTCCAGGATGATGTTAGTTGTCCAACAGTCCAACGGGTGTTTAGTTACTTTGATTTACAAAGATATGAATCCACCTTTGAAAAATAAGATATCTTCTTGTGGATTTTGCAGACGCCATATGGTAGCTTCATGCAAACGTGACCCATACTAGGTCGTCCGGTAAGAATGACCCCCAAACTGGGCGAATATGTCCAACGCCCCACTGCTAAATCCCAGCTGTGTTGTACGCGTCCAAGTCAGTCACAGATGAACCATTTGGTAAGGAAGAAAACTAGAAGTATTAGTCATCTCTTCTCATTTGCAAAATAACTTGATTTTGCAGGGACACTCAACTGAATCCAGCTAAATCGCTTGTTTACCATAGAAGTGTTAGGTGTTTATTTGCTAAAGTAAACTAGTGAATTGGACGCAGTGCGTGGACCCTGAATCCTGACAGAGTGAAGTCTTAGCAGCAAATGACGAACGTCGGCGCAGTCTATGCCACAGCTGAACGGTGTGTGCAAGGAATAATGAAGGAAATTCATCATCATCATCGGCAGCATGACATCAGTGTTCAACACCGATGCTTCACTGCCGCAAAACCATGATTTATTTGAAGGCCCTGTTGTGAAGAAAAGAACAAGGGTGGACGGGGAAGGAATGTAGTGCTAGCTTAACACAATCATTCCGAGGTGCCTACACCTCCAGACATTCACTCAGGCAATCTGGATAGAAACTGACAACAAGAACGCCACTGACATTGGGTGGCAACCATATCTTGTAGTGTCCCTAACCAGGCATAGTAAGGATCACGCGGTCCACATCCTGGAAGGCGAATAGGACCGACAGCACCCAAGCGCTTCGTGATCTCCTTCATACTCCTCTGCCAAGTTAAGGGTTGGCCACCTCTCTGTTTACGCCACTCTGAGTTGAGCACGGAAAACAGCACTCTCTTCGGTAAACGATGGTTAGGCGTACGCAACGCATGTTCCAACCAAAGCAGTTTCTGGTGCTGGACACTTTCTTCAATGGAAGTACCCGTTGCACAACTGAAGACGCGCTTTCTAACAGTCTCGTTACGGATACGCCGACACCAACCCACACAAGCTGGGACAACGATTGTCGAACACCTGAAGACGTCTCAGTTCCGCTGCCCGAACGGGCAAAGTCTCACAATCATACAACAAAACAACCCATACTGTAGCTTGGTACACACGTCCCTTGACGTCATAGGTGTCTCAAATTAGCAAACGCAACCCGGGCCTTGGAGGTTCGTGCATTGATCTCATCTGCTACACCACAATCAAAACTAATACGACTTCCAAGATACGTAAAACGCTCCACAATTTCCAGTGCCTCACTCTGGATTGTAAAAGAGGCGTTCAGTGACTGCACGTCCACTGCTGAACGATACGTGCCAGCAATAATGGAAGTGTTTTAAAATTCACTGAAAACAGTCAAAAATTTGAAGATGTTCTGTTGAATTTCTCCAAGCAAAGTTAATTTTTTTCATCTATGCGCAAATGGATGCAAAAGTTCCTTTACGTGCAGGACAAATCCTGAAACTGTAGGGTTTTTTTCAGATTTTGAAGTGACCAAGAAAAACGTAACAGGTATTTGCATCTTTCAGTGAACTGGTGAAAAGGTGCCTTTTCTGTGGAGTTATTTATTAGAAAATGCCAACTGACCAGTTACAGTCTATTAGACAGGGAAGCAAAACTCTCATTTGCATCCTATTTACAAAAACTGGACATCCATCTTCTTCCGAAGGCGCCTTCTTGAACTTTCCTGGATATTCATTGACTCCAATCATTCTTTGCTCAAATCCAAGCAAATGTTACGGATCCATTTCACAAATTCCGCAACAGATCTCTCCTTTTCAAGAGACGCAAAGCGAAACTTTAAGAACAGCACATACTACTCGCATGCCTCCAAATCAGTAGTCTCATTATTGCACTGGTATCACCAATTCCTTGCTTCTACGAGGCAGTTAGCGCGTCAGTAAATAGCTCTCACGGAATCAACGAAAAATCGGGACAAGACCGGTTTTATTGCTTTCTTGTGGAGGACCCGATTCTAACCCGACAATTCAGTGTGTAACATCTGTCCAGTTCGAATAATTTTTGTGACAAAGTTCACTTGTTTTATGCAGGGCTTTTTCGCTACAGAAAAAATGTCGGTTTTGCTTTCTTAGTAGAATAACGACCTGGATTCAAAGTGCACATGTCTAAACTAGAATCCAAGCACATTTTGTCGACCAGAAAAATCGTTTCTCGTGTCAGTCAGTTGCAACCATGGAGTGTAAGAACTGAACTGGTGCTCTGGTCCCATGAGATTTCATCAGCCTTGACTACCTATGGCCTAGCGAGAATTCAAGGACTGGTCGCCTGATATGCGAACGGTCTTCGAAAGCACAGCCTTCTCTATCATCACATGTGCCACTGTCGATCTGGTAAGTTAGGGCTGTCAAACTCACGGAATACTATTTAGTGTCTATACTAGTCAGAAAGTCTGATTACAGGTAACATATCCGTCCATTCGAGTTACACGGTACGTCTACAATCGATGTGTTGCGCAATGGTCACAGTTATCAGCATACGACGTTCGGGGCCTGCAAACACTCTCCTGTCTTGTCCAGTATAGTGACCATTAGTGACGCTCAGGTGGTGCCTAATTTTAACTCTTTGCTGGTCGTATTTCTCCTCTGGTATTGGTCTTCGCTGGGACGTCAAATTGCGGTGTATGTATGTTCTTCATTCAGCCGATCTCAAGACTCTCCATCCGTTGGGCAGCGGCAGATAGAGCTGTCAGAATACTCTTCATTTAGTCCCCGCATCCGACTCACCTGGGAACAAAGGCGTCTCTTTGCTATTTTCCTGGTTGCTTGTTTGCCTAATCGCGTCTCAATAAAATGTCCTTTTATTTTTAAAGAAATAATCTACGAATTTGGTTAATTTTTAATTGGACGATCAGCGTTAGCATCCTCAATTGACTAGCGTGGATAGTCTGGGAGGTATTGTGACCTAAGTTGTTTGCTAAATCCTCTGCTAGTAAACTTCTTTCTGTTGATGCTCTCACGTGTGTATAGAATTCGGCTGTAATGGATCAAATCACGTGATGCACACCATTCTGGAATCGCTTTGACCTCACAGTATACATATTCAGAATGCCTGTTGGCGCCGGATGATCAAAATATTTGGAAAGGCAAACACATTCTAACTGATCCAGCGAAGTCCCCCTTTGGAGTGATTTATGCGAAATAACTCTAGTACAGGAGGAAGGCTTTCTTGAGGGGTAGTAACTAGTATCGCATCCTGCGTATCACGGTCACTTACGTAAGCATATTGATCAGGCCTCATCTGTTCTAAAACCCCGAATGTCAGCTGTCCAACACATCTAGTGGAACGAATTATCACGTGATTATATGAGTCCATCATCGATTTTTGGAGGGAATGTCAATAGCACTGGTTCAGGTCAGGTTTCTAGTCAAGCCATCAGCAGAATAACCAAAAATATCCACGCATTCGATCTTGTTGTCGAATATCTCATTGGTGCATAACCAGGGAAGCCTGAAATGCACTTGTCGCCAAAACCGTGCGTGGGACTCTAGCTGTTTTTATGCACGTCCGCGTGATTCGCACTTATCCTGGTTGGAGACACTACAAGGTATAACTGTTAATCGATATAAATGACATTGCTGTTGGCAGTTCCTACCCAGATTGCCTTAATGAATGCCCGGAGGCACCTCGGAATGATTGTTGGAAACTGGCAGCAATTCACTACCCCGTCCACTAAGGTTTTCAAATAAATCATTGTTGTACGGCACCAAAATATCAGTGTTGAGTGCTTATTTCATGCTCTCAGTGGTGGTGACGTCCGGTCTTTTTACGCCTTGTAATTGTGCTGTCTAACCACGTCTGTCCGTGTGAAGTCACATGATAGTACGACACCGCCCCGCTAAAAAATTAACCTCCACCACCCGAAAAAGATTAGAAAAAAGAGGATATCAAATTTGTACTTTTAGTTTTTATTGAAGAGGGTGACATTGGGACAAATCATTATTAATTTGCATGGAAAGGTCCATTTTTCGGTACCTTTGACTCCACACGAACTCACACAAGTAGCTGTCCACTAAAGATGGGTGTGTGCCGCATTGGCGTTTAGTCTGCATCTTGTA
>NW_008752009.1:93147-98218 GCF_000715545.1 Opisthorchis viverrini | reverse complement strand
TCAGAATGCCTGTTGGCGCCGGATGATCAAAATATTTGGATCCAGCGAAGTCCCCCTTTGGAGTGATTTATGCGAAATAACTCTAGTACAGGAGGAAGGCTTTCTTGAGGAGTAGTAACTGGTATCGCATCCTGCGTATCACGGTCACTTACGTAAGCATATTGATCAGGCCTCATCTGTTCTAAAACCCCGAATGTCAGCTGTCGAACACATCTAGTGGAACGAATTATCACGTGATTATATGAGTCCATCATAGATTTCTGGAGAAAATGTCAATAGCACTGGTTCAGGTCAGGTTTCTAGTCAAGCCATCAGCAGAATAACCAAAAATATCCACGCATTCGATCTTGTTGTCGAATATCTCATTGGTGCATAACCAGGGAAGCCTGAAATGCACTTGTCGCCAAAACCGTGCGTGGGACTCTAGCTGTTTTTATGCACGTCCGCGTGATTCGCACTTATCCTGGTTGGAGACACTACAAGGTATAACTGTTAATCGATATAAATGACATTGCTGTTGGCAGTTCCTACCCAGATTGCCTTAATGAATGCCCGGAGGCACCTCGGAATGATTGTTGGAAACTGGCAGCAATTCACTACCCCGTCCACTGAGGTTTTCAAATAAATCATTGTTGTACGGCACCAAAATATCAGTGTTGAGTGCTTATTTCATGCTCTCAGTGGTGGTGACGTCCGGTCTTTTTACGCCTTGTAATTGTGCTGTCTAACCACGTCTGTCCGTGTGAAGTCACATGATAGTACGACACCGCCCCGCTAAAAAATTAACCTCCACCACCCGAAAAAGATTAGAAAAAAGAGGATATCAAATTTGTACTTTTAGTTTTTATTGAAGAGGGTGACATTGGGACAAATCATTATTAATTTGCATGGAAAGGTCCATTTTTCGGTACCTTTGACTCCACACGAACTCACACAAGTAGCTGTCCACTAAAGATGGGTGTGTGCCGCATTGGCGTTTATTCTGCATCTTGTAGACGTGCCAAAGATCCACAAAGTTTTCGGCATGATTAACCGTTGCACGAGTATAATTCATGTCAATCGTCGTTTCAATTCCTTGGTATGGTGCCCACATATCGGAGATGATGATTGAGCCGGGAGCGAAGCTGGCCTGGATTGTGTCCATCAAAGTGGCCGCAGTTCAATCTGGCACTGTATACATGAACACCTCTTTAGTTTCCCTGCAGAGCCTTCCGAAAATCCACTGCTGGGGAAGGACTCGGCCTGCGTGGTTGTTACGGCGAGATATTGGGGTTTCATCGATCCCGACGTGTAGATCTGGGCCGCAGATAGCTGTTGGAGTCTGCAAAATCTGCTAGGCGCAAACATCGTGAAAAAAGTTCTTCCAGTCAACAGCGGTCTTGTGGCTAACAGATAATCCCTCTGAGCAGATTTCGATTTTTTCCAAGTTTTTGGACCAGCAATAAATGAATAGGATTACGGTCCTAAACTACATCCTAGACCGCTCCAGCAAAGTTTCTTTTCGAAGACCGATTCCTTGCCAACACTGTTGGTCATTACAACTCCACCTGTCTGAAACAGTTGAAAGTGTCATTTGATGGCCCTTGTTGCATAAACGTTGCTGATGGATCACTCTGTGGCTTTGCGAAAAACGTATTGGCGTCGCCTTGTCACGAACGAGAGTTGAAAGAGTCAGACAGTTCACTTGAGGTTTTACGTCCGAAGAGAGAACGTTTTTGCACAAAATGAGCCTAGATGCGAATAGGGAATTGTTTTCATCAAAAATAGGTCAAGGTTGTGTGCGTGCAATAAATTGAAGCTGGCAAAAGTGGTGGGGCTTAACTTTTCGCAAATGCACTTTTTGCATTGGTGGCGGGGCTTATCTGGATGAGATCCACGACACCAAAGCAAGATAGTGCAAGTTGAAATATAGCTGTCCCCCCATTGTCTTGTCTGAACTCCGTACTTATCGACTCTCCAGTCAGCAGTACAAAGTGAGCTGAAATCACGGCCAAACTCTGTTGCTGAGGTGGAGCAAGGAGTCCAGTTCACTCCAAACTGATGCCACTTCAGAAGTTGCTCATCCTAGAAAATGGACCCTGATTCGTTGGTACTGATCTCTGAAATCGAATAACACGACTCAGTTCTTCCAACTGAACGCAACGTCATCATCTTTCACAGCGATATCAGATGAGAAGACTGGTGCTTCACTGCTACACAAATACGTCAATTTATTTGAACAAAATTCTTGATGGAAAGGAGAAGAAAATAGGGCAGGGCGAGAGATATAGTTTAGTCTGCCACCGAGTTGCTCAAACCTACTCACAACACTCAGTCATACAATCTGGATGGAAACTGCCGGCATGAGTTCCACTGACATCGATTAGCCATCGCATCTTTCAGTGCCTCCCGTCGAGCACAAGGATAGTCACATAAACCCCATCCTAGGGGGCAAATTCATCAGCGGGAATCAATCCTTTCGTAACTTCCTTCATTCTCATCATCAGATAGGCTCAGTTCCCGAGTTTCCGTCAACCTTATGTTCTGCTTGAACCCGAATTGGACCGATTTTGACAAATACACTCAAATGCGATTCAATTGGGTTTTCACGAAAGACTCAACTGAATCTGTCGTTTATGATGTTCTTCAACTGAATGTGCTGCACACAGGCCGCCTCGTGTTTCAGTTCAATATATCCTTCATTCTCGTCTACCATGTTCGATTCTGTCAATCTCTAGAATTCTGTCACTCAGAAGTAGACATGGAAAACGGCATTTGTCTCGACAGGCGGCAAATTGGCATGCGTAGCACATGGTCCAATCAAGTTAATCGACAATGCTGAACTGATTTACTGAGTGAGTGCCGCCTGCTTCACCAAAAACCTGTATTCTAGTCAACTCGTTCCGAATTCGCTCGTGCAAGCCGATTCCAGCCATAATTCCGAGACACTGATGGTCAGATTCTCCATTCGAAGTGACCAATTCTCTCACGTAAAACCCAGTACTCGACGCGCTACAGTCTCATTCACGCGTTCTTTGAGACCTAGCGACATAGTTTTTTTAATGCTACAAGTGGAGCAATCCTTTTGTGCAGCCGGATGAAGGATTGTACTCGTGCTCAAACTCCCGTTCTGCTGCTGTAATATACTGGCGTCGTATAACTTCAAGTAAAGAAATGCCTCCGACTGGTGGAATTATACAGCGCACGACAGTCTGATTGATACAGTTGCAAACTGGCTAGCTATACTGTAGCGTAAATTCAGTAGTATCGGTCCCGACACAAAAGTACGAACTAGCAATTGATCGCCTGCCTACTTCTGAATACCTGAAGGTGACGTGCACAAAATAGCACAAGAACTAACAGCAAATTTTGGCCAAGACAGTGACGAAAGGAATTTAAGAATACTCCAGGATGAACCACTCTGTTGTCCGAACATCGTTCAAGACACGTCGCTGCTTCGGTCTCATTCTACTGCCTGGAATTTATTGACTAATGTGTTTCACAGTTTCTGGAATTATTCAATTCATTTTTGGACCATGCCGTCAGTATCATCATTACTGACAGCAATACACCAATAATAAAGATTGGGGCTCAGGTTCTGTACCATCATGAGGTAAGAAAGAAAGAGGGAATAGTAAGAATCTAGTATGAGAAAGCTCTAAGACCTTAGTGAAAAACATCAAAGACAAAGTACCTACAGCCTTAAGGTAGACACATCTAAGAGTCAAACAGATGTGACGCACCATCAGCGGGATCAACCCACCGTCATTTGCGAACCTTAGTCGACCGAAACCCAGAGAGAGAGAAAGATGAACTTTACCTGGAAGTCAACGCGCATTCGATGTCCTGTAGGGTCCCCAACCATTTCCAGGCAGGTTTACGTTGGTTCCAGTCGGGAAGATCCCACAGCACTCAGCTGCGCTTTAACCGCTTTTATTTCACTTTGCGATGTCATGGCTTGTCCAACTCTAACCGCCCCACAACAATCGCTTGAAACGAAAAACAAACCTTTCCTTGGCAGGCGATTGTTGAACATATGAGGCGTTTCACCCTGGCGAATTTAATCAAGGGTTATTGAATCTGATCAACGGTTGAACACCAATATTACGAATAGTTTATTCAACCTGAGTATCTGGCGTACTGATCAGACCGTCTTGAAGGAATGGAAAAGTATAAAGGTCATCCGACGTTCTTTGTTTTTAAGACTAAGAGCAGTTATCCGAAGCTACCTGCTCTCCCGAACTAAGAGTGTCGTTCNGTGACATAACGGCATCTTACTGCATCTCATGCTATAATATGCAAAATAACAGCTGTTTATTGACCCGGTTGTTTTTGGTTTAAAAAATACATTTTAGGGTGACAGAGACAAGGGCACGGAAGCTGTATGAACTCATCTAACCGGCTTGTCTGGTAGAAAACAGTCTTGTCTGATTCTGGTTTATTCCCCCGACAGTGGATGTAAACACATACGTAGGGGAAGGCTTTCAGTTGGATGGTGACTAACCTGGCTTTTAGCCAAGAAATCGCAGGTTCTGTGTGGATAAGGAGAACTTTACTCTCTCTGTCGTACAATCGTGTGACATGAGGTGAAGCAATCCGTTGTCGTTGTAAACATGGTGATCACGACCGCCATTTTGGCGAAGTCGGAAAGAGCAATTTTCACACATGTTGATGATGAAATGCTTTATTTGTACAGAAGTCATACACTACTCACACGGTTGTTGAATACTCTTCGGGAGCCCAATACCAGTTTCGTCCCTCTTGGGGCTCTCCAAACAGATGCAGTCCCGAAGTTCTTCTCAACCTTAGGTTCTAAATGAGCCCAAATTGCTTGAAATTCGACTTATACACTCACCTGTATTGCAATTTGGTTTTGACGAGATACTCACCTGCAAACCAGCCGGTCCCTCGTTCACGATGTTCTTCATCAACTGGATGTGTTGAACCACTAGGATCGAGAGATTCCAACTAGTCCCCAGATGAGTCTCACGTCAAAAACACATTGGTATGTATGCGTTAGTCGAATACTATGTCCATGTAGCCACACGGCCTGTTGTTAGTTGCCAAAAAGGTTTCGATACCTAAAGTTTTC
>NW_008752009.1:90897-92175 GCF_000715545.1 Opisthorchis viverrini | reverse complement strand
TTAGATCGCACACCACAACAGATTTAGTTTTGGTCACCTAAACAACCGCGTTACATTGAGCATGATTCTCCCAACGCCCGGTGCCTAGAACCTAAAAGCCAATACGAAAGATCATGAAATACGTCCGGTGATGGGGAATAGAAGCGAACCACAGTACATCTATTCAGCCATCCAGTTCAGTTATCCAGCTATGTAGTGCAATTCTGAGATAAGCCGCCTGGATCCTGCGGTTGAGGTCAATCATGTGATCGCCTAATCGACGGACTGACCAATTAAGCTCTTTGCCACACGTAGACACCATTTATTTCTGGAAAAGAAGGTATTGTTGTGTCCTTATAGGGATGAACGAAGATATTCACCAGATCCCTTAATAGAATGCTGAATCAACTGATCATTGATAGAAAATTTCGCGCAGTCAGGGGGAATTAACCGTACATTCCGTTACTTTGTGAGTTTATCAAAATCCAGAAACCCGAATGATATAAATTGTGCAAGGATTTGGGTGAACGAACAAAAGACTAATACGGACCAGCATCAAACCAAAAAATCGAAAAACGTTACGGAAAGATCCATTAGTTGGAGGTAAAATCGATCGTCCGAGCGCAAACAAACCGGTGGATATAAGAAAAACTGCATCAAACGGGGAACTAAAATCGGCCAATCAAGCACAAGAGGATAAGACTACGATACAAACCAACAATGGACATATCAGACTAAAGGGAAGAGAATACTCAAAATGGAAACTGCCTTCACGACCAACCGAAATCAGTGAGGAAAGTCCACAAAGCAACAGAACGGAAAAGGGCCAATCGAAAACAAATCCATAACGACCGAAAGAAGCTATTCAACCAACCAATGGAATACGAAGTATACGGACCACAACGCAGCAAAAACGGCAGACGGGCCAATAACAATACAGGAAAGGTGCATAGCAATTAGACGATAACATAAGAGGATATTAGATACTCTTGAAAATCTATATAAGTGCACCTATGTAAGGAGAAAGTACTCACTTCATCGCGCACTGACGATGTCGCTTCGACTGAGGACGAAAGGTGTGCAAGCTTATTGCCAACATCCGCGAACAGGTCAGCAGACATCAGTTCACCCTCAAGTAGATTATTGCAAATCTTGCCGTAATTTTCGAACGATTTCGTATGAATGATTTTGTATGTTTGAACAAGTCCCCAGCTGTCTCAACACAATGGTTGTGATTAGTCCGCATCAGAGAGGAGAGGAGACTCGATTTATTTCAGCAGTGCCTACTATTAGTCACGC
>NW_008752009.1:66809-90846 GCF_000715545.1 Opisthorchis viverrini | reverse complement strand
TACTCACTTCATCGCGCACTGACGATGTCGCTTCGACTGAGGACGAAAGGTGTGCAAGCTTATTGCCAACATCCGCGAACAGGTCAGCAGACATCAGTTCACCCTCAAGTAGATTATTGCAAATCTTGCCGTAATTTTCGAACGATTTCGTATGAATGATTTTGTATGTTTGAACAAGTCCCCAGCTGTCTCAACACAATGGTTGTGATTAGTCCGCATCAGAGAGGAGAGGACCTGGACTCGATTTCAGCAGTGCCTACTATTAGTCACGCTGAGATTTGTATCCTGGACATCTGACATACAGTCGTCTTAGAAATGCTTCAGTAGGGCTGAGCGCACATGAACTATCGCGCTTTAACAAGTGAACATGTTCACACGTGAGCTGGATTCGGTTTGTCCAGCGCCTCAGGCGAAGACCCTGTGCTATCTTGGTTTTGCCGATCGATTGACCGCCTGTCAAGCATTCTTGGCCTCGTCGGTGCGGCCAGAGATGTGCATGCACCCCGATAAGAACGAAATCCGAGTCTAGTTCTTCCCTGAATATTAGTAGGCGCATATATGGTGATGATGATGGGACTTCAAATGGCCCAATAGGCTTTGTGAGAAGGTTGAGTAATGCGCAATTCCACAGTACGCAGAAGGCTTGAATCCGCCATTTTTTCGCACAGAGTTCTGGTTACTGCCTGCTAGCTCCGAACTAGCTCCCATGTTCAGTTTTTGCTACTTTTCTTTTTACTTATAAGTGAGTAGTTCTATAGTTCTGCAGCTTATGAAGCAAGCAGATGTAGTAACGATTCGATAGTTGGTGAAGTTTTGTTGTTTTGGGTATAAAGGAATGCCGCCAGGTATGAAGAGGGATTTGAAACCCGCGGCCGATGACGTGAAAGGTTTTCATATACACAGAGGAATTTCCCTATATATATATATATATGTGATGTATCTGTATATATGTATATACGTGTGTGTATGTATACGCAAGCATGTAGAATATATGTAATGTACATATAGCACACTGATACAGAGCAGGTGGAACCACGGCAAACTGACGAGCTGGTGCGATGCGTTCCTAAATCTCTCTTTCAAGTTGACCCGGTAGACTCTGTAACTACTAGCCCGCCCCAAGTAGGAGCCAACATCTTAACGGTGTACTATACTGCTACTAAAAAATGACATTTACCGGGACCTCGGCATTTAAGGAACGATGTCTTTCGACCTACTCCTATTTTCTCTACTGAGTAATTGTTATATCTGCTGATTCGCCAATCTGAGGTATCTGCTGTTGACTCGCTCCAGTGCCTAGTGCCGGAGAAAAAGACTCACAAAAAGGAACACAACAGCTATATTCCGAACAAGTGAGTGCGAGAGCGTGAGTGCGTGCGAGTCCGAGAGCAAAAGTTACAATGGACCCACGCTATTTAAAGAGGACTTTCTGATGTTGATCCAGGCTGTCTGATAGGCATTAGTGAACACCCATCAACATCGATCGTGCAACTATGAATTGCCTGAACGCTGATCACATTAGGTCGTGCTTCTGTGGCGTGCAAGAACACTCATCAGCTTTTGCTGAATTGATTGAATGATTGACTGGCCTGGATGCTTGCCGGCTTTCCTGTTGAGATTTTGGTGGAGCAGTAGGTTTCGGGCGTTCTGGGGTTACTTTCAGGAATCCGACCTTCCTGATAGTAATCACGTTGCCTAGGCAGCATGAACTGCCGCATATTCGACAGTGTTTTTTTGGATAATTTAAACTAAAATCATGTTCAGGGAAACTGGTGAGGTAAACAGACAGTTCAAATCAGCCGTCTTTTGGATCGGTTGACCTCATTGGCAAAAACATAGTCGTTGCCATCGTTCTCCCTTCTGAAACCAGAAGGGTTTTTTCGGTAGAGTGTCTGGTAGTATTTTTTCACACGGGAACACGGAAAAACCTTTGTTTTGTCAATGAGTAGTGCTCATTTTAGCCTATTTCCTTAATGACGAAGCAATCCGTGAGGGAACTGGGTGAGTTCTAGCAGACTAATCATCTTGTCGACAAATATTGAATGGTGAGCCATATCAGTCACAAATATTTTGTGTGACTGAAATTTATCTATTCGACATGCCTCTATCTGCAGACTTTGTCTCTTCACCAACTTTTCTCGTACAGTAACTCACTTTGACGTCAAGCTACTGAATCACTGTGTATAGCCCGGCAAATCCTTCGATCTATTTCCGGTGAGATGAAGAGATATCCAAATTAGTAACGCTAGAATGCAGTCAACCTGTTGTTAGTTAGTCGACCATCGTTATGTTCGCCTTGGAAACACGGTTTCCTGCAGTCTTTGCCCAAAGTCAAGGCACAAGGTCAACAGTACAAGAGTCTATCAGTCGAAGGTGACTGCGAAAACAACTTGTATCGTGGGTCCACTGAGGACTAATTCGGTTTTGAATGAATCAACTAAAAATCGATATTTCACGATGACTTCCCTGATACGTTCTGTCGCTCACTTGGTCTGCTTGGTAAAAACTGATTTGGCGATGCAATGAAGCATTATCATCGTAAGAATCTCTTTATGTTACTCCATTTGGTGACAGCCTATATGGCGTGGTCGGAATCACGTGTTGAACAAACTTGCCTTCTTAAAGGGAACTACTCACAAAGTTGCTGAAAACTCTTCGACAGCCCACGACCGGTTTCGCCCTTCTTGGGGCTCATCAGTTAGGAGCTCCAGTCAACCTTATGTTCTACTTGAACCCAAGTTGGACTGTTCTCGAGAAGTACACTCATTTGCAAATCAATTTGGTTTTCACGATATACTCAACTGAATCTCTCGCTTATGATATTCTACAAATGAATGTGCTGCATACAGGCCACCTCATGATTCAGTTGGCACGATATTCGAGATATCGCAGTATATTTTCCTAGAGGAAACTACTCACAAGTTTGCTGTAAACTCTTCGACAGCCCACGACCGGTTTCGCCCTTCTTGGGGCTCATCAGGTAGGCTCCTAGAATATCATAAACGATAAATTCAGCTGAGTCTGCCTTGAGAACCAAATTGATTTGCAAATGAGTGCATTTCTCGAAAACTTGCCTTCTCTTCAGACTCGAGGTTTACACTGTCAACTTTGTGAAAGTAGTCGTCAGTGAGATCTCAGTCTCAAATGAATTTATCTGTTACACTCTGGAAGATCTTCCGCTATTACAACGAGTTGTCTGTGTGAAGAACTTTTTTCTCACGAAGCATCTTGTGTACCTACAA
Source organism: Opisthorchis viverrini (assembly GCF_000715545.1). NCBI lineage: Eukaryota > Metazoa > Platyhelminthes > Trematoda > Opisthorchiida > Opisthorchiidae > Opisthorchis > Opisthorchis viverrini. The sequence goes on along the minus strand of NW_008752009.1, from coordinate 87,604 downwards.
ATGGCTACATACTGATGTAAGATTGGGCATAAAATCAAATTATGCCCTACCTCAAGACGTAGAAAATAGCCAACATCCAGACGGCTTCTTCCAATGCAGGCCGATTGTGCGGTGAATGCAACTGATGTGGTTCGGGGCGAGTTAATTTGAGGACTGCTGATGCTTTTGTAAGACGCCGGCTGAGTCGATGACTATGAGGGTCTGGAGATCATAGTAGCAAACGTCGCATTCAATGATACAGGCAGAGATATCTTTCGTTCGCAGGTATCAAACAGAAGCACTCGTCGACCATTAAATTATTTTGCAGGACAGACCCATTTCGGGTTTATTGAAGTATGACCTGATCACCATAACTACGGCAAACGTGGACGAATAAGCCAATCAAATAAAGCAATCCGGTGGCTCGTAGCATCCAAGAACTTCTTTGTTGGAACCTTGTTGAAATGTGCTAAGCTCCTCACACATAACTAAAGACATGCCCAAATATGGGCACTGGGCCTCACTTAACGAAGAGCGTGTAGGTTTGAATACAATATTCTACATTCTCGATACCTTTAGCTAAATTTGGTAGGTTCCTAGTATTTGGTTTTGTGTTGCAGCTGTGAGATGGAGAGATTATGTGACCTAAGTTATGGGAAAAACCTCCTTTGAAATTCCCATTTTTTTCGATGATATCAACTGACAAATAGTTGCTAAGGTGGATGGATAATTCACATGACCATTGAACCTTCCATCAGGGAAGTCGCAACTCAGAAAGCGAGGGGGCACGTGACCACTCGATGTGGATTCCGCGAACGAAGGACGAGTGATGCTACGTCTAAGTGCCAAGTAAGCACAAGTTAATCAAACTGTTGATCTCGTGTTTGTCTTCGACCGGGTGGTCGGGGGCTGTGGGTTTGAATGTCCCCCGGGATTCGCGAGAGGTGCACTGATTCTTATTTTGACTAAGGTTGAACCAGCATTACACTGCTCCTTGGCTCTTCATTATGGATTGAGTTTACGAAACTTCGATTGAGAGAGTCAGACTGGTTAACGGAATTCGAGTGCACTTTAGCAAAGAATGGGGACAAATCAGGATAAAAAATTAAATAAACCTGGGTTCCAGATGAGTCACCCGCAAAACCAAATTTGTTTGTTCACTAATTTCGTACAATTTGAGTTCAAGTAGAACATAAGCCTGGCAGAAACTCGGGGACTGCGCCTACCTGATGAGCCACAAGAAAGGCAGAACTATCAATTAGGAAATGTTTGGAACCGAATGGGAATTCATCGTTTCAGAGAGGTTTGGTAAACATCGGTGGATTTTATTGCTGGGCAGCATTTCGCTTCTGACACAAAAGCTTCATCAGGCGAAGTGAGTGAGTGAGTAGGTTGATTGGGTTTTAAGGCAGTCAGGGAACCAATCCGTAAGATTTCTTATGACTAGCCGACTTGATCAGTGCTGGGTGTTCACTCTGATATTTCTGTTTGTTGGTTAGTGGGGATGACTAACAGTTACGATAGATTGGTTAGGAAGAGGATCTGTATTCATGATGAACCCGGATTTTTCGTCCTTGCTTTTTCAGTCTAGGACATTTTAATGGAAAATTCCTCTTGGGATCGTTCACAGATTTCGTTCATAGGTGTTCCTCAAAGGGCGCTGGGACAGTTGGTTTGGGTATGGGGTGGCTAAGTGGATCGATCTAACTCTACTTGGATTTAGTACTTTTAGACCCAGCCCATTTCGCTGATAACTGCACACGAATCAATCTATCGTAACGGTTAGTCATCCCCACTAACCAACAAACAGAAATATCAGAGTGACCTCCCAGCACTGATCAAGTCGGCTAGTCATAAGAAACCTCACGGATTGGTTCTCTGACTACCTTAAAACCCGATCGACCTACTTACTTACTCACTTGTCCAGACGAAGTTTTTGTGTCAAAACCGAAACGCTGCCGAGCGATTATTCCACCGATTGTTTACCAAACCCCTCTGAAACGGAAAGGGCAGAACTAGTCGTGTGCTGTCAAAAAATTTTCAGCAACCTTATGAGTAGTGTGTTACGTCTAGACTTGATTCAATTTGATCGAAAGATTAAGACTAATTTCAAATGTTCAGTTACACTAAGTGATAGCTAATTTTGTGCACACACTTACAAGTAAGAAATGTTTGTAGTTCCTTAATACATCAGAGAGCAGCTGCTCGTTAATCTTATTCAGTTCTGTTTTGTTCTGTCCTATACTTAACTGTAATTCATAATACTGAAATTGATTTGGCACAACGCTCCCTAATATGAAACCCGGAACAATAAAGCATTCGCCACCAGCGATATTCTCTTAGTCAGGTATGAGTTGCCACAGGAACGCACTTAAATATTACAGTTCTGTTCAACAAGAAAATCTTTGAGCCATCTTTGGACTATCTTGGAAATAAAAGTCGTAGAACATGATCATCAACCGCTCGTTCGATCAGGTCTTGAAATTTTGTCCGCATCTAGTTGGTTCGTCCATCACGGTCCCGCTTATTCGCCGATAACGATAGAACTTCGTACCCCCAGTTTTGTAATCCGTATTAGTTAGCTTCGTTAAGAATAGCCGCGTCTGATAATTCTAGTAAAGCACGTGTTATTAACTATTCAGCCATCTTGGTGACTGCTACGTGTAAGCACGATTGACCTCGGGGTTGAATGCAAGGGAGACCAGGCTCTGAGGTATCCTGCGCCTAGCTACGGAATCACCTGGCACAATAACCCACAATTGCAAGACGCTAAATTTGCATCTGATTCCACTTTACTTTATTCGATACCTCTTAGATGGTACATAATGTTCCATTGATTACTTGTGACTGATGAACGAAGTCTAGCTCATGTTCACCGCATTCAGTCATTTGATTTCTCAGTGGACAAATTCAATACATCGTGACCTGCGGAAATCTGTCGTAATCGAATCAAACTAGCATTCACAAGACCAGGGCTAGAGATCCTGAGGATAGATAAGAATTCAAAACTTCAGACAGTGGCTTTCTAACGATAGAATTTTACAAAAATCGATGCGACTGGCAGGCAAGTGATAGACGAGCTACCGAACTCAGACGCAGTGACTGACCCACGCTGCTTCGCTCATTCCACGCGATTCAGCGGTACGGGTGAAGGAAAGAAGACCCTCGCTGCGGAGCTATTTATTATAAAACGCCAAGTGAACAGTTACGGACTATTGGACAGGGAAGCAAAACTCTCATTTGCATCTTATTTACAAAAACTGGACATCCATCTTCTCCTGAACGCGTCTTCTTGAACCTTCCTGGATATTAATTGACTCTAGTCATTCATTGCTCAAATCCAAGCAAATGTTACAAAGCAACTCCACAAATTCCGCAAGTGATCTCCCTTTTTCAAGAGACGCAAGGCAAACTTACAGGAATAAAACATACTACTCGCATGCCTCCCCATCAGTAGTATCACCGTTACACTGGTAGACAGATATGCTTTGACTAGGGCTATGTTTCGTCACACAAAAACGCAGACAACAAAATGGCTTTTTGCATCTGCTAGTGGCCCTTACCTCCAACCAGTCTAACGAAACTCAGCAAACCGGAGTTAGCTTCGAACCGTTCATGTTCGCTTGGTACTGATCTCCAGACGGTGCGGCAGTGAAGTATATCGTAACTATCTCCAATATTTGTTTAGTACGGCTTGTGCTCGACAACGTAACTCGGTGACTAGGATGCTCACGAATGAAATTTTGTNTCCCCCCCATTGGCCCCCCCCCCCCCCCCGATGCGTCGTCAGTTTCATACGTCCTTGAGTTGTCCTTGAGTTTGTAACCTGCCCAACCGATACATGTCATGTTTGGGCAAATAGTGCGATATAATGTCTCTATAATGAAGTTACTTTCCTTGCTCGACGCTACGCATATTTGGTTCAGCGCAGTGCGTATCGCCTAAATCGATTTTTGTGTTCGGAACTTAGAGGCAAATATGTTCCCTTTCATGTGAAGTCACAATTTCGATATCCTGTTCTTGGCAACCGAAATCAAGGCAAATACAAATTGATAGAAAGCGTGACTCCATTAAAATATGCATACACAGTGAGTTTTCTAGCGTTCAGTACTCTCAGGGATAACTCAAGCAATAACACAGAACAACTGTCTTGGTTTCCCTAGACAGATTGTGATTATTGAGACGAACCGTGCTTTTGCTACCTGAAGTTGATTCATGATATTTGGGCATCGGTTATGTTGAATAAATTGTCCTACAACCCTTTTACTTCAGTTCCAGGGGACAAGCGTGCTCTACTTGTCTCATATTGAGGTGACTACTGGTTACGTTACTTTTACGATGCCATATCAAATTGCACGGCACAGTGGTCAGAAGAGTTTAGGGCATTGCATTTGAAACAGAATCAAGGACGACTTGTGGTTTAAATATCCCCCCTTGGTTTTGCTATAACGCCAACGAAGGGTGGTTTTATACCACCAATGTATTTTACACTTGTCAACTGACCCTGTATAGGTGGCCAAAAAATTTCGGCTGTTTTCCAGATCCTTTAATTCGATGTGGCTCCGTCACAGGAGCCGTATGATATTTCTTTGAGCGTGCTGCACTTTCTAGGGACAGTCATCTCAAGAACAGACTAATGAAGTATCTTTCCACAGTTTCTGTGATTCATTCGGACACAGCCGTTGAGTAAGAAGCAAGTCTGAATGAAGTTAAACTGCGTTGTTTGCAACAATCTCATTTGGTGAAATACACTCATTTGCAAACCATTTTTTTTTCGATAGACTCACTTTTAACCCAGATGAATCTCTCTTTTTCGATGTTTCCAGGTGTTCACACAGTTTGCCTGTTTCACACACCCCATAGAGACTGACCTCAAGCACTGTGTGGACAGGTGTCGGACTACAATCGACCAATCACAACATTTGTTGTTTATAGGCAGATCCATGCCTCGAAATTTCCGAATTTAGGGTGTTTTTCACTCTAAATACTTTTGTCTGTGCGTAGGCTATTTCAAAGTATTCAACAGGTTGTCATTCTCCCAATGAAACCAATCTATGATGAAAAGCCGAGATGCAACGTACAGCTGTTTCACCCTCGTCACACACCACTAAGTTCAGAGAGTTTCGAACTCGTGACCTTCCGGCCACTGGTTTAGCACTTAACCGTTTGACCACCAGTGGCTGATGAGCGGTGCGAACAGCTCTCACTTAAACGGGACACAGTGTGATCCATCTTTTAATAACGGAAAGCATGTCACGTGTTTACTTATTGGCTGGCGCCTCGAGTGACAACTTTTCATAATTAATTTTCACACATCCAGTGACATTATCGATCTTGTGAGCTACGTATTGATTGATGGTGATGTGAGGGGATTCGAAGAGACTTCATCCTATCAGTGAAGCCAAGCACTTCCGACCTTTAGTATATATTACTAATTTTCGTATAATTTCATAGAACAGGTTAAGTTTACTGCGACAACTGCCACTTTTCAGAAAAAAAATTGTCGCAATTCATGTCAAATTTCAGTAAATAGCCAGGTTTGAAAATCGCGTATGAAATCACCAGAGTAGAGAATGGAACATCCATGTGAAAAAGCCACTGATCTATGCCACAATGTGCGTCACAGACTGGGGTTGGCAAGGCAGATGCGTAATTATTTCATTTCAGCTGTGATGCTTTGCAACACAAAACTACCAAGATCAACATAATCGCCCGTTTGCCATAATAAGACGAGTTGGTCATGGCGGAATGGTTTTTAGGTTTTATAGCATTGGTCTCAGTCATAAACAGACCTTAAAGTGAACATTTTTTTTACCCATTTACAAGAATAAATGTGTATCACAGTGGGCACGGCGACCATAAAAAAACAATCTAAACTCGGACGCCGTTTGTCTTCTGATGCCAAGGTGGTAAAAAGAAATAGCCCATCCATGGAAAGCGCTAACAGGTGAACGAAAGACAGCTGAACTGATGTATTTTTCGCACCATGTTCCATAGGCCGTTCTGTAAATGACCAGCCAAATGGACCGTGCTTTTACGTTACGTGACGAGGCATCCAACTTGTTTTCACACACTTCAAATTCACATTTTAACGCACGGCTGCCATAAACCAATGCACCCTGTTCGTATTTCACATCAAAAAGCCCTGATTTGCTGAAGGACTGATATATTCTCATTTTTGCACTGATAAGCTTCAAGTATCTGGCCCATTATCATCCACAGATTATTGCAAATCTTTCCTGAGATGTTTAAGCCGCGTTTGGTACTTTTGATTTTCCAGCATGTTCTTGGGTCGTTTGTCAGTGGAACTTGGAAACAGCTCAGAGGAGCTCGTTAACATCTGAGCAGCTGACAAACGTCTCATCCAAGACTGCGAATACTTGTTGATGGTGTGAGTAGACTTGAGGTTTTCGTGGAGATTTCGTGCTGTAAGTGAAGCCAATCTATGCTGAAAAAGCGAAATCCACTGTATCTCATAATTATCAGTTTTCAGCATAGATTGGCTTGACTTACATGACGAAATTTCCACGAAATACCCAAATTTCCTCACACTGCCAACAATCTATAAGTAGCTCAGTGGAAGAATAAACTTCATCCGATGAGTGAAACTTCCATCTGAGAAGTTGTCACTCGAGGAGCCAGTCAACACGTGTGACCACGTGATGTGGATCCCGTGATTGAAGGGTGAGTGGCTCTATATTCTGTCTAAGTGCGAGTTAATCACACTACTGATCAGCCGCCCATGAACTGTTAAGCATTCGAAACACTAGCCGGCAGGTCACGGGTTCGAGACCCTCCAGAGTTTTGTGAGATGCGTGCACCTGATGATTCCCGATAAGGATGAAACAGCTGTACAAGGCTTCGTGGCTTTCCATCGTAGATTCACTTATAGGACGGAATGTTGCTCGTTGACTTGTTCGCTGAGCTGGGCAAATTGATTGCAAACGTTTCATCCCCAATCGAGGTGACATCATCAGTGTGTTATTGTGGAGCGTAGTAGTGAGTAGCGGTGGGTTGGTGGTTGTGCGTTGGGTAGTGTTGTGCGCGTGTTAATATACGTGCTGCTAGCCGGGGATGACTTCTGGTCGCGATTAGTTGTTCGGTCGGGCGATTCCATTGGTTGCTTCGTTGTCCTGTGTCCCCATTCGCCGATGCCCACGTGACCTTTGGGCTTGGCATCCCCTGCCGTCGTAATCTGGTCGATGCTAGAGTGACCTTTGCCCTTTCGAGTCCCGGGTTGTGAACTTTATTGATTTGCCTTAAAGCAGTTCCTTGTTTCGTTTTTCATGAGTCCAATATTCGGTCCTCTTTGAGGTTTCCGGTTGAGATGTTGGTCTTTTGCACGTAGGGGTGCGTAATTTGGGTCCAGTTCGATGTACCGGTTGATCGAATTCGCCGTGGAGTACCACGCTTCCATAAATTCTCTCCCGTGTCTCGTGCCTCCGTATGCCAAAATGTTTGCGTTTTCCAAGTTGAATTTGTGGCCTTCTTGGCCCTCGTGTATGGATATCAAGGACAGGGGTCATGCCTCCTGACAGCCGCGTTGTGTTCCTTTATTCGTATGCATAGTTCCTCCCAGTTTGTCTACTATCTACGCTACCTGAGCTACCGACGTTTCCCTCTATAGGACGGAATGTGCACAAAAACCGCGAATAATGTTTTCCTCTCAAATTTACCTAACAAGCTGTGTTATTATCCAGTAAGAAATGTCTCACAGTCAGTAAGTTTTGAAGGGAGTTATCTTTCGCGTCCGAAGTTTGGGTAACTTATAGGATAGCTTGTTACTACGAACTACTGATTTGCACATTTCGGTTCGTGGCCAGGTAATCGTATACAGAACGATGCGTCAGTTTACGAACTAAACTATCCGCTAAAATAAGAGAGCCGTTTACGTAAACGATCAATCTCCGTAACCAGATTAGACAGATGGATTTGACCTTGAAGCGACCAATGAGATAGTTGACAGCGGAATGCGCATCAGTGGTGAAAAGCAATCGCAAAATGACCTAGCTCCCACCGAGATGTCACCTAACAACATCTTTGATCGGGGTGAGAGAAGGAGTCTAGAATTGTCGGTGGATGATTGGAATTGCGTGAAAGAAGACTTCATGTGAAGCGTATCACAAACATTTTGTCGTCCGCGACAGTAGATGAGATATTTGTGCTTACGAGTACGCATGACGCAAGAGTGACCTGTGGAGAGTTCCCAGATGTTTTGGTTTGAAATGAAGCTTCAATGAGCTTTGCAACGTTCTTTGGGCGAAAGATTTTGGTCTGAAAAGTAATGTGAGTCCTACGACTGGAGGATTTGTTGCGCTCTACCGTGTCTACGTGTGAGTTCATCGAACTACTGATCAATCACTCGTTCCCCAACGGCGAAACATTTAATCTGTGGTAGTCGAGAAGTTGCGTGTTCAAGGGTACCAAGAGTTTTGATAAATGCTATTGATACCGTATAAAGATTAATCAGCCGTACAATGCATCTCAACTTTTCAGCACGGACTGTCTTTCCTTAAAAGACAAGGTGCAACTTGAAACTTTGTGTTTTCTAGATAGTAATTACATAAAAAAACGCGTAGTCTCCAATGCGGCACTAATCGGATGCTCATTTTACACGTTCGATCAGTCATACATACACATATGGCTATATCGTATAATACGTTGTATCGCTCAGCTGTATCAGCATTCCGGTGCCTAGCTGCCTTGTCACCCGAAGGAAGCACGAGGGCTGGGATGCTGCCAGGTTGCGCAAGCCTAGACAGGGAAGTCGAGAGAGGTTGGGTTCGAACCACGGACCATCCGGTCAGTAAATTCGCGCTCTAACCATTCGAACCATCTCGTTCCGCGTCATACTTAAAACAAATATAATACAAATCGGCATTAGAATTCGAAAGTTCCGTTTTTATTAATAACATATTCAGTATATGAGTATGTCACCACATCTTCCGCAATACCTTTTATGCGTCTCCGAACAAGTGTGTATTTTGCATTGGTTATACCTGATGAATGAATTGACTATGTGGGCTTTTGCAGCGTAATAGGACGATTCACCGATGAAAGCTTAATTTATCATACAGTATGTATAAGATATGAGCAAAATATAGTACACATGAACATGAGGTCATACAGCTCTATGAACAGCTTGCCTAACAAGAGTGAGTCTGCTTCTCGGAGGGAACATCGATATCATCGGTAAAAACACCAAATCAGGAGCGGTTTGACACTTTGTAAAAGCAAAGTCCTACCTGAAAGGTTCCTGACTAAAAATGAGTCAATGGTGCGAACCTCCTGACGGGAAGGTCCGTGGTTCGAACCCAACCAGGTTTCTCGACACTCCTGTTTAACTTTGCACACCCTGCAGTATCTCGGCCGTCCTTTCCGTGATAGGACAACTAAGCTCGGAGGGGATCTGAAAGCTGATCGATTATGATTGCACATACTCTGAGCGGTTGAACCCGCAAACACAAAGCGGCTGTGGAATATCGCGAGAATTTTGACGCGAAGTAATGTTACCCTGTTTTGAAGGATGTTATGCTTACCATTTTATTGAAGAAAGTCCGGCCGTTTATAATCAGCGGTCAGAAAGGCAGAATCATCTTGATAACGAAGAACCTTTTTCTGGGTTGAAGAAAGAGTTTGAAAATCTGCAATTTCATAACGGGGAACACTAACGTGGTCTATCGAATTATGATAACAACGGGAAAGACTAGTTACATTTAGTACTGCAATATGCAGTGCATATGAATCCCGCATCACCTCCACTATTGCCCATAACAGTGTTCCGCGCCCCACTCCAGAAGCACCTGATAAACTGACAACTTCCAATTGGTGATGAACGATCTGCTTTTTTGCTCCATGCAAGAAAGAAGCTGATCAGATGCTGGCACCTAAAGCACTGAGCTATCTCGCGAAGAAGACGGTGGAAAGACACCTTACGGGCCCCTCTTGTGGTGAGCGTTTACGTGCAGAGTGACAATATCCAGACTGGGCCTTTTGACACATTTATTCATATGTTAACAGCCATCCTTTCTATTGAACAATTTGCTTAAAGCCCTACCATAATCAGACATCCAAAAAGAATTTTATACACCCTTTTCATCTTTACTGTACTGCATTGCACGAAGTATTTGTGTTACTCATCTTCAATTAAGCTGATTATATATCCTGAGCTGGTATGTGTCTAGCTGAACACATCCGCTTAACAGTTTTACACAAACTCTTCCCTCTTGCTTTTTTGTGCGTTCACTTGTGCAAAAATTTCTTTCCGGTACGTACAGAACATTTTGATGGATGATGTCTGCTTACTGCGAATTTTCATCTTTCACGGACGAAGGCAGGTGGGGCACAGTCATGCAAGAATGTCTGGTTACTGTGATCCAGACGTCTGATATCTCTCCAAGCAACAATTTCAACTCTCCCAGTTCCATTCACACTAACTACTTTCGTTGCGAATCCGAAACTTGAGCTGCCGATGAAAATCGAAAAGGAATTTTCGATGACTCAGTTTGATTACTCTTCAGTGTAAACAATGCCACTTGGGACCGACTTGTCGGCTGAAAGGTAAACAACTAAATTTTGTTATGATCTTGCCCATTGGCTGGCTATGTTTGACCAAAAAATGCTGATACAAACAACGTAAGATCACTTGCAGAATACAGCTTATTGGGAAAGTTGGTCGTTCTCGATGGAGGACACTTCATGACAAACGATTTGACAAGTTAACCAAAACAGTAGAACATAAGGTTGATGGAAACTCGGGGACTGCGCCTACCTGACGAGCCCCAAGAAGGGCGAAACCGGTCGTGGGCTGTCGAAGAGTTTTCAGCAACCTTGTGAATAGTTTCCTTTATCAAAACAGGTTTCTTCTACGTGCTTTTGGCCCTCGGGGCATTTGAGCCGATGCGTTAGTGAACCCAGTGCGACGATAGGTAGTAAGTGTACCACAGTGCAAATATAATTTTATTCCTATGTTGCGAGTAGTACATATAAGTAGTAAATATCTTAAGGATTAGGGCGATTATGGACGCATCGCTTATCAGATGTGTATGAAGCCGCGGAGCCTTGTTCACACATAGAGAATACGTTTTCATCGAAGAATGCATGCAGAAATCAATATATTTGAAATTGCTCTGGCTCTTCGAAAGCAGCCTTTATGTGACTTCTTTGGATAGCTTCTATAAACCAGAATTGTCGCACTAATTCTACTCTGACGGCTGTGGGAGTGCAAAAGAGTAGTTAGTTAAATTGGTCTTGAAAGAGCAAGAAATCGTATAATGTAAATTACCGTCCTATTCAAATAAACTTACGACTACGAAGCATCACTGCAGGTCAGGAAGCATCACGTGAGGTGCTTTCATTGGTTTTCCGATTTCGCCAGAACTGTCTGTATCGAAAGGTTATCCTCCAATCTGCTCAGCATCTTCATGCTTTGTAAGGTAGAAATCAGGGTCCATAGTATGGATGCTGGAAATAAAAATGTGACGGAATATTTGTAGCTCACTTGCGTTCGTGGATGGTTGAAGAGGAGTCACCCAACCAACTGTGCACTGTTGATACCATATTAATTGTTGACGAGAAGTTTGCAAGCCGGCCATCTGATCAACCGCCGGCATTGAAGATGTTCAGCATTCAGAAGGCCTTCATCTTAATGAAGACACACTGCAGATCAGCTCATTCTGAATATGCTAATTGGAAGCAAACAACAAAGTGTTCGTTGAGAAATCATTCTTTATTGAAGGCTTATCGGAAAATTCTCACCAACATTGAATGATATGCCATTAAACGGCGAGTTTTTCCATAGCTAAGTGACCTGGGCTTTCACTGCGCCTCACTTGCGACCGCATTCGTATACCACGTCAGGCGATAAACGCTCAAGATTATTTATCCTCGAAGTTCTCAGCATACCCGTCCGAAAGTTTCAATACCCAAAGCGCGTTGACTAACAGAGATTGAGGTTCCTAGCGCTCAACTCAGTTCTTCTTCGCTTTTCAAAATAGACTGGCTTCACTTTCAGGACGAAATCTCCATTTGATAAATTCCTATCCCACGCACTATCCTCAATTTATAAGTAGCTCACAGGAGTGGTGAAAACCCAGCAAACGCGTGATACTTCTATGAGTCGTCACTCGATGAGCTGGTCAATATGTGGTCATGTGACGCTATTTCCGTGACAGACATGAATGGCATCTTCTTTCTAAGGGTGAGTAAATTTCAGGGCTGATCAAGCACTCGTAGCAGAACAGCGAACGTGCCCAGAGAGTTTCTCAGTACTGGTGAAGATAACTCAGAATTGAATTGTGTTCAGTTACTCAGCGTACCCGAACCATTGGTCTACAGGCAGAACCAGAGCGGTTTACTGGAATATGCTATGAATAGGCAGATTGCACTGCTGTGTGAGGTATACCCGCCCGCCCCGATGATCCCACAATACACTATGTTTAGCTAACTTGGGAAGAGTAAATTTTCTAATCGGTTACTAGTCGGTGAGACGTCATACTCCTGAATACCGGCGGATGTTTTTGAAGCATAACCAAAATGTTCTGATGACCAGACCATGTCGCCCATTAAAAGAAGGCATCCTCAGTTACGTGTGTCCGTTTCTGAAGTTGAGAGTTCACGGGAAAACCTTCCACAGACACACATTGCAAGATATCTGGATACATCAAACCTGGTCGTTAGCTTACAGCTATGATACGAACAGATAATCGGGGCCTTACTAAATTAACCCAGAAATGTACAAAATGTGACAAGAAGCACGGGCGTTTCCATTTGGCAGTAAGCTAATGAAGGAGAGATAAATGAACGTTCGCTGAGCTGGACAATTTGATTGTAAGCGCTTCAACACCAATCGAAGTAACATCATCAGTGCGTTGTTTGTGAGCGTGGTGGAACGTACCGTTGGGTTGGTGGTTGTGCCCAACTTCAGACACGAACTTGACACCTCGATTCTGAATCGTCAAACATTCTATAGTGATTTGTTTTCACTGTACTATTCAGCGCAGTTGAGAAACAAAACGGTATGTCAAAGTTGTGACAACTTTGAAATATTACTTGGTACCATGGAAATTTCATATCCATATAGTAAACAGACTGTTTGTCTCTAGGCTCAGCAAAGCACGGATTCAGTGAGTGGACTTAAAATATGCTGCCACAAGAAATGTCCAAGAATAAGCTAAAGTGTAACAGTTACTGACAAGCACGAGTAAGCTGTTGAGGTTTCTGACGATATGACGTGGACGAATCATGCATCCACTAACTGTCAGTGTTCTGGTTGATTATCAGAAGGTAACAGGCACTAACAATTGTTTGTTTTACCAGAATGGTGATGGTGTGTGCACCTGATAAAAATAAGTACATTGCAAGAAGGGAATAAGCCAAGAAGTGACTTGTCGTTTGAGGTCGACTGCTGAGAGTTTCTGAGTGAAGTTCCGGACGCGGGAAGTGTCTTCTCTGCAGTATAGCTGCTAAATATGTTCCATAGTTGTCCGTGGGGACTTGTGGAGCTTGGTTGACTCTGTGCGCGCGAGTGTTCTTGGGCCGAGCTGCACGCCTATTCGTGCTTGATGCGTGTTTGATAATTGCTCGAACATGAATGCAACTTGACCTGATGTTCTTCAAGCCTGGCGCGTGACTAAGTTTTAGCCGCACAAAAAAGTGAATGGTATATGTTGTTGGCCAGTGAAACAGAAGTTGTCACATGATTTCAGTGTTTGTAGCGCGCGATCTAGTGAGTGACTGCTACATGAGACAAGAGTTTCCGAAGGTGGGAACTAAGAAAATGATTTCTTTCTCAAAAGGCGTAAATTTCCTAGATCTTAGAAATAACTATGGGAACTTTACGACTTCCCCTCTGGAATGAGTGACTTTTCGGGAAGAAGAGCGGGTTTCATGGGTACAAACGGTCATACATGTAAATAGTTGTGCTGTCACCAAAAAAACGAGTCGAAAGAAATCACCAGAAGTGTTATTCTCCAGTTGGAGAGTCGAGCGTTATTCACCTGAGTGGTGCGGCCGGCGAAAACCTGCCAAAAACGACGCCGAATCATATCGGTAATTCATTTAGTTCATTCGATCGTTGTGGGTGCCAGAAAGAGGAGCGAACAGATCACTGCATGTTTCCTGTTACAGAATTACCGAATACATTACTATCCAGTCGGTTGAAGACATGGATGTCAACCATCTTGGTGCAGTGTGGCAGAAATGATAGGACGTGGCGTCATAGAGCAGTCACGTTTCAGTCAGCGTTGTGGCATTATTCTATACTCTGCTATCCCGCATAACAACACGCTACGCTTTACTGTACTGAAATACATTGCGACAATGGCTTGGGTTTCTTGATTTGATGGACCCTCAAACATGAAATATGAGGCCACGTGCGTTCTGCGCAGAGCCGCATGAGCAACGCTGTACCCGGTATAAACCCCAGGGAACTAGCCAGAGATCTGAAGACGCAGGGGTACTGCTACAGCCGTCAACCTGCCCAGTTCAGAAACAAATTGCTGGAGCCTACACTGCAAACCAAAGGTAGTCTGTTGATCTACGCCAATCGCACTACGTACCTGAAGCACAAACATAGTACTAACTAGTGGCAGCCCCAAATTAGCCTCGTATGAAATACGGTGGTCACAGAACTATATTTCCTGCATCGCTACGGGCCAAACACTTGGGAATGTGCGTAAGGTTAAGGCGGACTACCCGTTGACCCAAATAGTCTGGTCTGGAAGACAAAAACACTGCTATACAGCAGTCAGTTGTGGCACCACCATCTGCCCTTTACGACTAATACAGATGTGGCAAACTTGCTTTATTAGCCTGACGGAATGTTGTGTCTAGATCGCCCGTACCGCGCAGGACTGTCATACAAAAATAAAACGGAACAGATAAACAAACGAACAAGCGTGTCGGCGATGCAACTCGAATGTTTGCAGTAGCGATTTTGGTAGTTCCTCGAAAGACGGATTCACATGCCGAAAACATGGCATATCAGATGTAATCAGCAGGACTTGAGCGAAAATCACTTCTGATTAATCGATGCGGGTTGGAAATTTCCTGCTATCACACGAAAAAAACATGCAAAACAAACCCGAAACTCTACCTGTTTCCGTAGAAATGCCCTTGAATTAATACGCAAAATGTCAGAATCAATGAATGTACAGTTCATTGTTCCGCAAACAGACAGTGGAGTGGTGCAATACAGTTTGGCGAAAGGTCACTTACGTGAAGGATCCATCAAAACTTCGTCTGGCTACGAATCTCCCGCTTTTTCTCAAGGTCACATCCATCAATCAGCCCGATGGTAATACAGCATACGAAGACCGGAATAGTGGTAATAAAACCCAAAAAACTCAGACTGAATTGGTAAAGTTGAACCGATTTTGGCGGGCTGGAAGATCCAGTGATCAAAGCAATTATGATCAACCGCTACCAAACAGCGTGTTTCTGATTGATTTGGTTTTCATAATGCGATCATCAGTTAGTAAAGGTGAGCTACGAAAAACCCGTACAATTCTTTCTGCTTGAGATCAATTTTACTACAAAGGGGCCAGGTTGTATCGTACCTTGGGATATTGTCTTGCCGAAAGGATACGCCAGAAACAAAACAAGGCTATAAAAAATTTGTTTTTCAAATAAGGGGAGAAGTGCACGAAGTTTGACTAATATTTAAGACTGGCAACTAATTGTAGTCCAAGCAATTCACGAAGCTTTTTAGCTCCCCGAAACTGCATGCCGTTTACCTTAGGCAGGAGGTGTTTTAGCAAACAATAAACGCTCCCGATTGGCTCAGGTGTTCGCACTTCTCTTCCGAAGGTCTCATTCGGTCAAGTTAGCTTACATGTAATTTTTTAGGCCATTTTGGGTTTTAGCGTAGTTGTGCGATCATTTTTGGGTTCTTGTTTGGCGCTCACTTTCCCCTTATAGACAAGACAGTAAGTACGAATACGTCAGATAGAAAGCTCCGCAAGCAGTATTGTTGTGACTGACGAAACTGAAGGTAGGACCAATGCCATGAGGTCCGTAAAATAACCAGATCGTCTTTTCAGAGACATTCGCTTACGTTCCCGACTTTGTTGAAGCGCAGGCCCTTAAGGTTTCTCACCCCGGAGGCAAAAAGTTTGTGCAGGGTCAGATAATGTACATTGTTAGCGCTGCATGGGATAGAGAGCTGGATGGCCCGTGCTCTTCCCTACGACGTTCAATACTTGGCTTGCTTTCAGCCCGTTTTGGTTTATAAGGAGGGAGATCCTTCTCACAGGGTCGCTGAAAAGCCTTCGCCAAATCAGGACAAGTCACACCCTTCTTGAGGCTGCGAAGAGCAGGTTCCAAGGGTAGACAGAACACTACGTCCACAAAGCAGAAAAGGAAGGCAAAAGAGACAAAAAAAGTAGGAAAAAACTCCTTTTTTCATTATCTTGTCAAGATAAACGTTATAGCGTGAACTATGGAAGATTCCCACGAAATGTCTGGCAGTTTTTTTAAGTGTGTCGATTCCCTCTAATTGAAAAAAATCTGGGCTGAGTAAATTACAACAAGTGGTTACAAGGAAATTCAGAAAAACAGTGCGTACACCACCGATCTTTACTTTTACGTTCGGCTGAAGAATTCAACCGGATAAGAGTTATACACCTTAGTGAGATACACTCATTTCTAAGCAAATTTGGTTACACGGGAGACTCACCTGGAGCTCAGATAAATTTCCCGTTTGTGCTGTTTGCAAATGAGTGCATTTCGCTTAATTTGGGTTCAAGCAGAACATAAGGTTGACAGAAACTCAGGGATTGCGCCTACCTGATGAGCCCCAAGAAGGGCGAAACCGGTCGTGGGCTGTCGACGAATTTTCGGCAACCTTATGAGTGGTGCATTAGGAATATACATGTGTCGCAATATCTCGGATATCATAGCAACTAAAATATGAGGCGGTCTGGTGCAGCACATTCAGTTGCATGGAAGCATCACTCACAAACGAGAGATTCAGCTGGGTTCCAGGTGGGTTTCTCGAAAAACCAAATTGGTTTTCAAATGGGTGTATTTCGCTTAATTCATGCAATCTCGGTTCAAGTAGAGCATAAGATTGACGGAAACTCGGGATCTACGCCTACCTGATGAGCTCCAAGAAAGGCTAAGCCGGTCGGTGGCTGCTGAAGAATTTTCAGCAACCTCATGAGTAGTGTATTACGTCCATATGTTATACGCGATTAGGAAAAGCAGGCGAAAACTCTTAAAGCCCTCAACAAATTGCCTTGCTTCCGTCTATTCAGACGGAGTATACTGTACCAAATGGAGTACACGGAACTGGTAATTTAAACAACCCCATAAACTTTATTCTGCTTGCTTTCATCAGTAGTATTTTACAATCAGATGCAATTTGTTTGAAATTCTGCTCGATGCCATTTGTTTACTGAAAATACTCATTTTGGCCCCATGAAGTGCCATACAGAAAAATGTCGGCATCAATCCCGTAGAGCACGCAAGAGGATCAGACATCATTGTAACTGTGCACATACCACGCGGTAACTACTACTAACAAAAAGGTGCCAGTAGAACTCTTTTGTTTCGATTCATTTGGAAAACAGAAGCCACATGCAGAAATATTTATAGTCGCGAACGGAATGGAGTAATCACTTAAATTCAGCCGAATCCCTCGTTTAGTATATTCTCTACCTGCATGTGCTACACACAAGCCGCTTTATGTTCCAATTTGTACGACATTCGAGATATTGCAGTATCTGTTCTTGTAGAAAACAACTCATAAATTTACTGAAATCTCTTTGATAGCCGACGACCGATTTAGTGCTTTTTGAGGCGTGCTAGATGGGCGCATTCCCCGAGTTTCCGTCGGCCTTAGGTTTTACTTGAACCCAGATTGTACAAAAGTTCGAATTGTACACTCATGTTTATACCAAATTGGTTTCGACGAAACCTGAGCTGGAACTCAGATGAATATCTCGTTTATGATGTTGTTATTCGACTGATTGTGCAGCTCCATGTTTCAGATGCTACGATATTCACATTATCTCAATTCATATAGACGTAAAGCACTACTCATAAGGTTGCTGAAAACCATTTGATGGCCCACGACTGATTTCGTCCTTGTATTTAGTTTAGGAAACAGTTTTCACATCTGTACATTTTTTCAGCTGTTTTTATTACATATCTCTAACGCAAAGCAGGCAACATTTTCAACGCACGGGAAATTCAACCAGGGCAGAAGGGTTTCTCTGAATTTCGGATAAATCCTACGTGTTTCTTCAACAAGCAATGAAAATTAATGGCGATAAAGTGTTTAAAATTAATTTTATTCACAAAACAGAATTTTTCTACTATCTTCAAAATTTGAAAAAAATTTCAGCACTTGTATCACTGGGTCAGAAAATATTTTTACTTGTCTCACCATGGACTAGCGTTTATGCTTATCCGAAGGACCTATTTCAATCGCGTGATTGGTTTCATTTTACGTCTTGGTTAAATATGTGAGCGAATTTGTGAAGGTATCGATTTTTTTGTCTAGACAACAGCAACCCCAGTTTTTGCAGTGCTTTTTTTCAGAACGGGTTAATTCTGTTCAACTAGAAATCGTGCCAGGCAGTTGGAGTTTTATGTTTTTTAGACAACACTAAATAATAATTAATAATAATGTTATTAACACAAATAAATCGTAATAAACAATAAATTGTTGATAAAATAGATTTGTTAAGACATAGAATGAAATTATCCAGAGAGTAAGGTTATAGATTTCTAGGACTATGTCCACGAAACTAAGATAAAAGCCATTCTGGTATAACTCTGAAAAATATCGAATTCACCACAGATTCATGGCTTTTTAAAATTAGCTCAGACGGGATTTCACCTGCTTTCGAATGGAGCACCACGCTACCGCACAAAATACTCGTGATTAGTTATCACTCTGGGGGGTTCGTTTGCAATTTGGTAAAATGACAGTTCAAGTGCAATTTTGTGCTTTTTTGTGGACCGACCCAAGCGAGACAGTGTACCAGAAAACATACTCTTCGATCGATCTGTTTGTAAGGCCAGCTTTAGAGGGCAACAACCGATAGATTCCCAACCTGGATTAGCCGTTGCAGGGGGCATGTGCTGTCGAGCCAACAAAAACCATTTTGCTGCTGCGATGCGTAGGCTTGTCAGTAACTTAATGGATGGTCCTGCAACATGTTGCTCGTAATTGGTGGACATAAATACACTCGTTTGCAAATCAATTTCGTTTTCATGGGAGCCTCAATTGAACCTCCCGTTGATGATGAATTTGTTGCACACAGTCTAATTTGGGTTCAAGTAGAACACGAGGTTGACAGAAACTCGGGAACGGCGCCTGCCTGATGAGCCCCAGGAAGAGCAAAACCGGTCGTGGGCTGTCGAAGAGATTTCAGCAACCTTGTGAGTAGTCTCCTTTATGAAAATAGTGGACGTAAACTTCGGAGAGGAATCTTATCACGGCCTGTCATGACTTACTAAAACCCAGCTATAGTCAACTGTGTTTTTGTTTGTACTTATGCATTACTTTGCCTCGTATGAACTTAAGCTTTGTATTATATTACATTGTATCGGGTTTATTCCACTATCTGTGACAGCCACGAATTTGTGCGGCACATCGTATTAGGGATCAGAATCAGTCGCCAACTGTAGGTGTGCCAGCCTGTATGCCGTCATTCAAAAAATGATTCTGACCACAAATTTTAATGTTTGCGGAATAAGAGGTTTTCCAGAAAATTACAAACCATTTTGTGAACCTGGAGCAATAAAACCACCACTGAGAGAGCCCGATTCAACCACCCTGTGCAAACACTGCTCAGCGGAGAAATTTATGCATCCTCATCATGCAAATAACTGAAATCGAAGATGTCATTTTCCGGGTTCGAGCTTTGGAAAAACACGCACGCTCCAAATCCTTTCCAAAAAGATCATTGATAGCGGAAATGATGGAGCAGCGGTAGCTTAAAACGGCAAGTAACAGCAAAAACAACCTTTACTCGAGTAATTATACGATGTGACTGAATCAGGCGGTTAAAATCAAAAGTTTTTAACATTAACTTCCATCTGAAGTCGCATATTCCTGGTAACGGATTAGTTTCAGATTTCAAAGTAATATCTCACACAGGAGGCAGTTCACTCAACGCCCACCTGCTTTGTCCAGAAGTTTTCAAGTGTCCGTGATCCTACCTGACTGGGAATTCCTGAAAAGAAAGTCATTCGATCGCCAAAACCAGGACAGTTACTGCATTGTTGTTCAAACTGTCGGGCCAGCCACTTATATCCCTCCAGCGTGAACACGTCCACCTGCTCAGACATGAAGTTTCAGGTGCGTCCACCTTGCGCTGGCGGAGCAATGATAACACGCTCACCTCGTATATCAGACGCTCAGAGTACAGGACGCTGCATGGTTAGGGATCTGCTGACGAGTTTTAATAGGAGCGAAACTCGAGTCCAGTGCAGCCCCTCTTTGTTGTGAGCTCACCAGAACGATCGCACTAGGACAGGAGGACGACTATTCAAATATCCACAACCATTTTTGTAAACTGTTGGGACGGATACACGGTAATTCAAGGTTGTATGAAGAGATATCATCTTTCTGAAATAATTTTCTGTCTAATTTCCTTCTGCAACGCGTTTCTTCTAAAGATACAAGATATGAGAAAATAGTACGTGTAAAATTAATTTCATCATCCCTGGTCATGCGAATTTCCACTTTGTGTATATCTAGATTGTTAGGCGAGAATCGAGTGAGCACTAGGGATTCACAAGAGTAGCTAACTGTTGTGACTTGCTGGACGGTAGTGCAACTCTGTATCGGTCTTTGGATTCCT
>NW_008752009.1:36469-66619 GCF_000715545.1 Opisthorchis viverrini | reverse complement strand
AAGCGTCGAGTCAATGATGCTTGACTCGGACTGGCTAGCATTCTGACCAATCAGGGCATGCCTTCGTCTGGTCCGTGTCCTGCACGTGACACATCCGTCCAGATGATGTGGTGTTCAGTTATTAGGGACGGCTGGCTTTCGTACACTTACTATCCGGTAATTGCAAAGAACCGCTCTGGTGTACAGTTTATCTACAATTTTCGGGACAATCTTCAAACCCTGGGCGTATACGCACGCTGATATCTGCTTCCGCTGTCCGGTTGCCTCGTCATTAGAACCTAAATGACCTTGGATGAGCCCTCTTGTCGTTAGTCGCTTGCATAAGGTTGTTCTGGAAATATCTGCTCTAAGGAATACAGTGGAGTTATATCCGTTCTAATTGCATCCTGCACGTCAATAAGCCTTTTAGGGCAGTAAATTTCCCAGCCTCGTTAGTGATTTTGAGCTTCCTATCCTCAAATCAGTACACATCGTTCAACACACCGTATACTTCTATCCGTTATTAGATTTTACACAATCATGATAGCAACCGTTAAAGTTTATCCCGGGGCCTCCTCAGCCCCCAATCACCGATTCCCGGTTAATCAGTAACTCATACTCCATCAACATTTGCCGTTACACTATGACATTCCTTCGTACTATTGCAGGTAAGGACGGTATTATATCAGTAGTCAAGGAAAGTGTTGTTTAAGTGAACAGTATAACAAATCCCACGATATTTAGTCCACTGAGAATTGGTAGGATCTTGTGGCAGTTATGAATCAATCAGTTCGGAAGCGCACAGCTCACTTCACAATCATCGACTGAAATAAAACAGCTGTACATTGCTTCTCATCTATTCGGCCTGAGCGGATTTCAATGACAGGACGAAATCTCCTCACACGACCACCGATCGATAAGTAGCTCAGACGAAAAATAGTTTCCAAAATTGAGTAAAACTTTCATTTGAGAAATCACAACTCGGGGAGCCGGTCAATATTTGATCATGTGATGTGGTTTCTGTACTGAACGATGAGAGGTATCTTGTCTGAGTGAGAGCTAACCACGCCTGATATTAAAAATCCTAGAAGCCGTATACAAACGTTCAATCCGTGTTGAAATAACTAGCAGGCATATAAGGAATTTCTAGAGACTTTCCACCTTTCATCGTTCGGACGGACTTGAACCGTTAGACCGCACGGTCCAGGGTAGCTTACAAACGAGCGAGGCGTATATTTCGAGACTGCACATGATATATCACCATTTGTCCTTCAGTCACACAGTTTGCATCACGTGATCAGGTGTACACACACACTTCGAATGATAACTATTTGTCTAAAACATCCGCACAATTTCCGGAGTTTTGTCATTTTGCGAAAAAAACTTTCCCAATCTCCTGATAAAAGTTTCGCTTGAAGCAACCGTTTGAGTAGCACTTGCTGGCAGTAGTATCAATGTTTTATTCCTACTAATACAATTTGGTTCTCAGAAAGAAGCGTCCCTAAGAACTTGTCGAGAAAATCAACTCAATTGTGCCACTTGAATGTCCCATGGGTGTCTGAATGAAATCAAATTAAGAACAGTCTATTATCAGGAGGAATTTCTTACATTAAAATTGGATTCAGAATGATTTAATGCAAATTTGAAATATTCGGAAATTGGGTTCTTTTACAGTTGTTAGTAAACCGTGTGAGGTCAGTGTTAGTTATTCGTGCCTTAGTTTTTCTTTCACCTTTCAATTTTAGGAAAATTTTATAAACTGGTTATGATGTCTTGTTGTATACAAAGGCACAACCTAGGGGAGAATGATTGTGGAAAGAGATTAACGTGGATCACTCCTCGGATTCGAAACTACTTTTCACGATCCCAAAAGCGTCTACCAGGAGAATCGATCGCTTTCCGAATACTGCATTTGATCATCTGTGTTGAAAGGCATCCACTTCAATCGGGTATGTCGATTCATAGTGAAGTCGACTGACCCTAAGAATGAATTCGGAAAATTTGGGTGCTACTGCAAAGATTATTTTTCGCACTACTTACATTCACCAAGAATTAATTCTCCTTCGGAGAAATCAAACGTCACTCGGGGTATGTCTGTGCCATGATTTCCTTACCTCAGGTTTCCCTCACAGTTGTTATTGGATCATTCCAATAGTCCCTTGTGTGTAGTTATCTTAAAGATGGACTTCCCTGTGTATTTCGCCTTCCTCCCAGTGCTTCTGATCGTTTTTCTGTGTGTTTCATTTTCCGCCAGTGTTTTGTTTTTGCCGAATCGCAGATCCGTAACTAACCTTTTACTAGTCTAACCAAACAGCAGGATTAGTGGCATCCAGCGAGTCTAATTTATCCTTCCACTTAAACTGTCTGACAGCTAAAAAGAGATGGAGTGTGGAAGAATACTAGGTGAGTCACCAACGCGTCCTGAAGACCTGTTTTTTTAGGGGTGCGGATTAAATTTCCCTTCTAACCAAATTTCAGGCTTGTCTTTCCGTAATTCCTAAATCTTCCACCAGAATTGATGGCTATTCAAACCTGTGATTCACCAAGAGTCGGATTTTTCTAAAGGAGCAAATTTGAAATCGAATTCACCTGCCGTAAAGAATGGTATTCGGGTGAAGATAAGACTAGTCTGAGGCCGTTGATTGCACTCCCACCTGTTAAAATTGGATTGTGAATACAGGAAAACCGTGGACGAGAGATTCGGCTGGGTTCCAGCTGATTCTGTCGAAGAACCAAAGTTGTTTGTGAATGAGTGTATTTCGTCAGAGAATCCCCGTTTGCTGACAGAAGTGTGCTTGCTGTCCAACACTATCTCTCACAAAGTAAACTAGCACTGTTCAGGTATCGGAGATCATTGTACGGCGAGAAGTATGGTTTTTATTGTTTTATCTAAACTCTCTAGTTTACTTTTGATGGCAGTACGGAATCAAAAGAGCATTGACAGCAAAATACGTACAATCTCGTCTCATATGTGTTCGCTCGTTCAGTTTTGCCAACCCTAAATTGAATGGCATGGGTGATTTGGGACATTTCAGAAAGTTTCAGGTTCGGTATGGACTGTACGTCGCCCGCGAAACCTTTTTTTATCCGCCAATATCTTGCAGAAGTAATATCAAGACTGATCCGAAGCTATGTTTATTGGCTTCATATGGACAACCAAGTCGACACGATCGTCAAATCTTGCCACCAATGAGCGTTGGCTTCAAAGTTTCCTAGAAAGTGTGAACTCCGTTCTTGATCAGTACCATAAAGTGCATGGTCAAGGACACATGTGGACTACGCAGGTCCCGTGAACGGTCAACGTTTCCTCATTATCGCGGACGCTTACAGCAAGTGGCCGGAGATTCCATGAAGGCAGTAATATCAAGACTGATCCGAAGCTATGTTTATTGGCTTCATATGGACAACCAAGTCGACACGATCGTCAAATCTTGCCACCAATGAGCGTTGGCTTCAAAGTTTCCTAGAAAGTGTGAACTCCGTTCTTGATCAGTACCATAAAGTGCATGGTCAAGGACACATGTGGACTACGCAGGTCCCGTGAACGGTCAACGTTTCCTCATTATCGCGGACGCTTACAGCAAGTGGCCGGAGATTTTTCCCATGAAGGCAACGATGACCACAGCAACGATTTAAAAGTTGCAGGAATTCTTCGGCTATGCTGAAAAGCTCGTATCTGGCAACGGGACACAGTCCACGTTGTCCCACTTCGCGGACTTTGGATTGCCAGTGGGATTGAACACGTTAGAAGACCCTCATATCACCCAAAATAAAACGGTATGGAAGAACGACTAGAGGATACTTTCAAAAGAGCTTTGCTTAAGGCGGAAGGGGAAGAAACCACAGCAACGCCTCTTAATGTACCGCCTGACTCCAAACCCGTCCACACCGAAGGGCAAATCGCCTGCAGAGACACTACTCTACAGCACTCTTAGAAGCACCTTTGATCTTCCGAAGCCTCCAAAGGAGGTGGTGGCATCATCAAATCAGAAAATGGAGTCCCACTATAATCGCAAGCATGATGCAAAGTGGCGACATTTTGACATCGAACAGAGAGTGCTAGTAAAGGACTATCGTGGTAATCGCGCACCTTGGCGTCAAGGCAAAATCCCACGGCGAATCGGAAATGTCATCTATCATGTTCGCGTGCGTTCCGAAATTTTGGTTCGTCATGCAAATCAGTTGAAAGAAGCTTATTCGCAACCCACACAGAGATTGAACATTTTGATAGAACACCTGGACATGAACAGAGGAAGGACAACTGACACTCAGGTTGCGGAGCAGCTGTCAGAGGTGCCTGTGTATCAACAATTACGAAGGTCGACGCGTAGAATGCCAGTGACAAACACTCAAGTTAGTCCGAGACAGAAGACTTATACTACTCAACTTCAGAGGGGCGATATTAGGAGAACCAGCTCCAAACCTGACGGGACTACATAACAACCAATAAAATAAACGTTTTCGTTGAGACAGATTTGATTGGTTGTTCTTCACTCATCCTTGACGGATGAGTTGTATTCTTAGTATCGCTTTTTTACCCACTTGTACGCGACAGAGATCAGCCGGTTCGCACGTTCGTTGACTTTTTCCGGTTTGGCCAACCGCTATCAATCGGTTATCCAGACCGGGGTTCACGGTACTAAGAAGGCATTAAGGAGACTGTGGTCCACAGCAAAGACCATGGTGGAACTGCGCCGAATTCATGTGCCAAAAGAACGCAGGTCAAGTGGTCCTTACCCCTGTTGCAGTGAGCCATATCTAGTCGACTCCCTGGATGCCTGTATTTCTGTGCCTATCTTTGCTTTGCATTGACTGCTTGTTGGTAGGCTGATACATTTTAAGCTGCAGTAATGCCAGAGTTTGTTCCAAATTCATGACTATTCCTCATCGGTTTTCATGTACCAGCAGGTTAACTACTTATGAGAAGCACTTGTCCCGGCGTTTTCCAAAGAACTGTACTTGCTGTGATCGCAGGCATAGCGGTCTTCCAGGATTCCTGTTTACATTTTTAGGGCAATGATTCACAATTGTTAATGTAAACAAGCCTCAGTCTTTTTTCATAAAGTAAACTACCCACAAGGTTGCTGAAAACTCTTCGACAACCCACGACCAGCTTTGCCCTTCTTGAGGCTCATCAGATAGGTGCAGTCCCCGAGTTTCCCAAATTGGACTGTTGAAGAGTTTTCAGCAACCTTGTGAGTAGTTTCCTCTATGAAAATATACTGCGATATCTCGAATATCGTGCCGAGTGAAACATAAGGCGGCCTATGTGCAGCATATTCAGTTGTAGAATATCACAAACGAGAGTTTCAGTTGAGTCCCTCGCGGAAACCAAGCCTCAGTCTATCTATTATTTGAAATTTATTTGCAACCTCAGTGAAAAAAACCATTGGTAATAAAGTTACCGTCAAAATGTGTGCATTCGTGGGAGAAAGCGTGCCAAGGAGACTTTGGTTTTCATCATTCTCAACCGTTCAACTGGCAGTTATAGCTGCTGATTTCTGGAACTTTCCTACCGGATCATAGTTGGGAAACGTTGAACGCGCTGACCGACGTCGTTGCTGAAATGGTTAGTTAGATTCGTTGTTGTTAGTTTCATCTGTATAACCGTAACATAACTTGTCTCTGCTATCGGTACAACCCAGACATGGGATTGAAATGTTAGTTCTATTTACTGATTGTTGTTCACTGTCACTAACCACAAGAATGCGACTTGCGTGAATGAACACAGCTCACACGTCACACGGATAATGCTGCAGATGTCTTTGTTTATCGATCCAGCCGAAACATATATCGATCTGTGGCTAAAACATTCAATCAAAGAACAGTGTAACCCAGAGGGATTCAGGTGAATTTCAGCTGATTCTCTGTTGGATTCATAGTGGTTCGCAAAAGCTCGTTCATCTGCCTAATGCCTATCCGATGAGCCATAAAAATTTCGAAATCTGTTTGAGATGTTAAAAGTATTGCAGGCAAGTTTCTAAAATGTATTCGGACAATTTTTATACACCCCAGTGGTAGTATTTTGGTGAAGTTAATGTATCATGTATGGCCAAACTAACACCAAATCTCTTGTTTATGATGACTTGATTCATGAGTTTTCAGTAGTGTATTAGTTCTGGACAAAAACGTATTGCGGCGGTACCAACTGAAACTTGAAGCGGTCTGAACCAGCACACTACTAAGAAGCGGATCCTCATAAACGAGAGATTCAACTGGATTCACTTGAATCTCCTTTCAAAACGAAATTCATCTACAAATGAGATTATTCATCGCAAACGCTTCAAATGTAATTCAAGTATAACAAAAGGTTGAGGAGAACTCGAGGACTACGTCTACTCGATGAGTCAGGCCCTTGGACTGTTAGACAGTTTTCAAGAACCTTTTGAGTTGCGTGTGACATCTAGACAAGATATGAAACGCTATTTCAGGTAAGGCCCGATAAAAGTGAATTTGGTCGTGGAGAAAGCCAGGATCAGATGAAACGCCTCACTAGAAGGAGAGGGAAAATAAATTGCCTCAGTACTCAGTAAATCCATACCACGGGGCAGGCAATAAAACACTATTCTTAATGGCGAGAAGGGAGTCGTCACTTGGAAGAATTCATAACACGTGTGTGGTATCGCACCACATGCTCAGATATCCGTTTGAAAAATTACGGGAGAATCCCCGAAGTTAGAAAATCCAACTCAACGTTTCTTCTGTGAAGAAAGCACTTCACGTCTCCGTTATTAGCCTATTCCAGCGGTTAAGTTCACCAAAACAGCTAGTCAATAGAAATTTTATCCTCTATTTGAAGGTGGACGCAATTTGCTTGAGGGCTTTGTACAGAAAGTTTTCTAGTTACTGCGTTGCATGCTCTCCATAAGAATATTTCATCAAAGCCGTTTGAGTTCAGGTGTAGTTGATTGTCCAAAAGGTTCATGTGGGCCCTCCTCGATCTACACAACCCTAACAGATAATCGGTCATCGTTCAGGAAGTCAGGGAAAACCAGTCAAGCTCTCCAAGCCTGAACGCCTTCTCTTGTTAAAGCGTGGCGATTCAAATGCATCCAGTGTACGCCGCTGTAGTCGTAATAACAAGGTCATCCCAGACGTCGGGCGGTCAGAGTTCGATCTCCGGGGCACGATACTACTGGCAAACCATACTAAGAGTGAAACTCCTGCCCAGTTCTTCCTCTTTTTTACTATGGGCCCAACTGGACGAAAGGAAGACTATTCATACAAAAATGCTATGAAAATCCCTTTAGGCTTCTCTTGCACTCAGACCTTGGTACCAAAAACTAAGCCGCCTGTCTTATTGGACCGAAATTAAGTTTATAACACTCGAAATGACTAATATGATGTTATTGGGAGAACCAGCTCCAAACGTAACGGGACTACATCACAGCCAATAGAATAACCGTTTTCGTTGAGACAGATTTCAATTCATTCGCCCTTGACAGATGAGTTGTATTCTTAGTATCACATTTTTGACCCGCTTTTACTCGACAGTGATCAGTAGAGCAGTTGGCTCGCACGTTCATTGACTTTTTCCGGTTTGGCCAAGCGCACCAGGCTATCAATCGGTTATCCAGACCGGGGTTCACAATAATTAGAAGGCATTAAGGAGACTGTGGTCCACAGCAGATTTGCACCCCGAATCGGTTAAACATGGGTCAGCGGAGTTTGTTGCTTGAAAATCGGTTGAGACTAATGCATGAAACTAGCGCGTAACCTTGACTACCTGGCTCGCAACTATACAGCTGCTTCATCAGAATCTGCGAGAAGAATAAACCACTTTTGTGTTGCTTAATTTTCCACGACTTGACGCGCTCTAAACACAAGCTTGCTGCTGGTTAGTTCTTCTGACGTGATATCGTACAAGTAATAGGGAAATAGTGTTAAGGTGGGGACGCTGTTTTTGAAATGTGGAATGTATGCCCTTGCAGCTGGAAAGTTAATTCACTATGCTGGGATCAAATGAATTGTTTACGTCACATTTTTCGTCATATGATCAAGAATGCGCCCCATCTGGTTCCATAAACCGCCAGCTGCTGGTGTGATGTGCCTTACTGGTAAGTGATTCCTCGGAGATTATCTGAGTTACATCTGTCTTTGTCGTAATTGATAATGGGTAGAGAGTATCCAAAGGACCAGACGTCAAGTGCTGGCTAATTTTCCACCACCTGCTCGCGCCTACCGTAAACAAAATAGATTAGGCCGCATGCGCGCGGACAGTAGCCACAAAGTAGCGCATACCAGGTTTTGTCGCAAAAACGCCTACTTTGGAGGGCGAAAACAACTGTATTCTTACAAGATTCCACGTTCAAACGATATTCACTTGTATCGGTCCTCAGCTACACTACCGGGACGACCAAGCCCAGACAGGAACAGTCAGGATGCCGGGATTGTGATTGAACCAAGGACTTTCCAGTCACTAAGTTCGCACTTTAATCAATGAGCTCATAACAGATGTACAGATGTGAAGTTGACTGTATTAAACTGTAGTAACGCTATTTCTCTCAGCTTAGTTCTCGGGCTGAGCCTCCCAAGCTAGCATTTACGTCAAACACAACCACCAAAGGTACACAAGGTATATTAACGCCCCAAACGAAGTCAGGAACGGTTGTACAGCGCTTCGTATATATATAGTGTAGGCGGTTATAACTTTCTGGAATTTCTGACGCGTTCTGGATGCGCCATTGGCAACCGGCATTTGGTCAATACTAGATTGGCTGTTGGGTTCAGACTTTCGACCGATTGGATCTCGTCTTGATGCCGGACCAGCGAGCTTCCCGAATTCTCGGCCAATCTTGCGTGGGATGAACTTCTCGGCCGTAGCAGCCCTGAGTGCGAGCGATAAAGCGGAATCCGTGTGGAATTCGGCCTAACATAAACCTACTCCAAAAAATCCACGACAACGCGGAATAAGTTTGATAATTCAAAAACAAAAATACTTGTTTTATACAAGTTTACAGTACCCTAAATAATTGCGTCTATCACAGTATCGCGACAAAAGCAGTCCGTCAACTACTGTAGCTACGGTTAAGCCGTCAAGCACTGATTTCATTGAAATCCACTGGACAGGTGATATGACTTGCCATGCTTGACAATAGTTCCCAGTGTTTTGTGACGTACTTGAAGAACAGTTTATATATACGCCCAAAGGGTTGATGATCGCATGCTTGACTGACCTCAGTTTGTAATGTTCCTTTGCGGTTCTCTTACAGTGCTTCATTTAATGTAGAAATGACCCCATCACAACGGAGGAACAGAACTGTCAGCATGAGGTCGTCAAAAAAACCAACCAGATACAAGAAAATGAGAACACAGTATCATCCAGATTCCAAACGGATCAGACAGATTACGCGGAAGCCACCACCCGAAGAACCTGTCAATTTATTACCACTAAATACTGTTTAGAAGCTATCTAAGCCTAGACAGAAAAAGGGAGTTTACCTATAAAGACGGTTCACGTCAACTGTGACGGGCGTTTTTCTTCAAATACAACGGAGATAGGTAATAGTACGCGGGGAATAGTTGTCTTGCAGTTGCTTGGCATTCTTCTATTAACAAGAGAGTTGAAGAATGCCGCGTTCGCTCTGCTACGAAACACTGCCCCTCTGTTCCCGTATTTATACTCCTTCGCTTTATATTTATTAGGAGAACCAGCTCCCAATGTAAGTGAACTACACAACGTCCAATAGAATAACCGTTTTCGTTGAGACATATTAATTGGTTGTTCTTCACTTGTCGTTGACAGATCTATTTGTATCATCACCTTTAGGTCTGCCTAGAGCTTTCCACGTGAGCTTTACAAACAGCCCGTTTTCGGCTGCACATGACACGCCTGTAAGCCCCAGTGTTCAATAAATCGATAAGCTGATTCGCATGTTTATTGGCTTTCTGGTTTGGCTGAGCACATCAGACTATCAAGCGGCTATCCAGGCTCGGGTTCACGGTATTAAGAAGGCATTATGAAAACGGTGGTCCACAGGAAGTTGGCGACGGGGATGAGATTGCTACTTGTCTGTATATGAAGACAAAAATTGCTTGAATGAAACTTTCCGAGTAAACCTTTCGACAGTGTCCTTACCTAAATAAGCTAATGGATCAGATTAGCGAACCACTCTCACTCGCAAACTAATTTAGTTTTATGGGTGACCAGATTGCATCTGTTGCTTACGGTGTTATTCGACTGAACGTGCAGCACCAATATACCAACTTAGATATGAAGTGCGTCGGTGCAGCAAAACTAGTTAAGGAATAACGTCATAAACGAGTAAACGAGTAAGCCAAATTAGTACGCAAATGGGTGTAATCCGCTAAATTCGTACAGTTTGGGCTCAAGTAAGGCGTTAGGTTGAAGGAAAACTCAAAACCCAAGAAGGACGAAACAAGTGGTGCGCTGTCAGCAATCCCGTGAGTTGTTTCTCAAGTCTCTAGTTGATCGGAAATCATATGTAAACGATTCAATCGTGTTTGATACACGGTTTTACAAAAAACTTGGGTGCTACCCGGGAAATCGAGCCAGAACAGTTGTTTCTGAAAATGTGAAATATCATATCACGAATAAACTATGGTCGTACTCTATCCCAACTTGTTTTTTCTCTCAAGAACGAATTAAAGTCTGCCGTGTTTGTGGAAAACCCTTCATCCCTAAAATATCCTCCTAGATCTTGAATGGGTGATGAAACTCTGTGATTAGCCAGGCGGTATTGTAAAGAGTGTAGTTTTAAAGGCGATCGACATTTTCAAGAATCGATCAAAGTACACAACTTCAAACGTTACAGAATCAAGTGACCTTGAGATGTGACACAAACAATGGACGTCGTGGTGAGCGGTATGTCACCTTAAACATGCCTAAAGAGACGTACCTGTGTGTGCCAGAGATTTGCGCACAAATTGGCGCACCTGATCTGCCTGGCCTGGAATCATTCCCTGTTTACGTGTCTATTATGGGGCAGTATACAGTTGGGTCTTTTCGCAAACACACCCATTTGCATATCAATTTGGTTCTGATGGGAGACTCACCGGTACCCAAGGTGAATCTCAAGCATAGGTATTTTCTTTCGGATTCGGGTTAGGCCACTTCAAGACTCGTGGTACTGTTCAACCGTTCGTTGTGGAGCAAACTGTTGATTTAATAACGCGTGAGCTTTTCAATAAAGCTCATCCATCCCAGTGATAACTTCACATGGATGCGTAAAGTCTCAATGGTCCAACTTTTGAGAAACCTGGCTGAACGAGTCACTTGCTCAAAAGAAACGCTTTAAAGTGCAGTCCACTGGTGTTCAGCTGATGTTCCTAATGATTTTTTCAAACGAATGGACAGTTATTGAGCAATTCTCTTTAATGTCAACGTTGACTGTTTCGCTCATCCATGTCCGCACCAGTGTACCGCTGATACTACTGATGAGGCGCGCGAGTAATATATGGTTTTCTCGAAGTTCAGTCCCATGTCTAATGCAAGGTTAGGTTCATTACAGAACATGTGACACCGCTTGGCAGCGTTCGCTTACAATTGCGTGATCCCCGAAAGTTCAAGAAGACGCCTGAGCATGTCCATTTAAAAAAAACTATATGCACATGAGGTGTTTACTTTCCTGTCCAGCAGTTTGTAACCGCTTATCTGGTGTTTGCTGACAAGCGGCCTCTAGTTGAAGGCTTTTATCTTTAGACGAGTAGTAAACTGTATTCCGATTCCGTCGAACATAGGAGCCGCAGATAACGCTGTGGCACAGAAATCACGGAGAACTGCGTTGTTATTGTCGAGGGTACCTCCTCATACTTTAATGGGTCAGATATGTTTTGTTTTCGTTCAACTCAACCAGTCTGTCTCAATGTTTACGGCCCAGATCGGTGGCAGCGGCATAATTCGGGACATCAACGTCAGGATATTGCGTAATCAAAAATCCACGCGGTGCTGAAAAGAAGACACGATTAAGAATAGCCTATTTCTTGTTGAGTGAGGTCAGCTTTAATAAACACATTGAGGGTTAGTCAATGAACTTTTTAAAGCTCTTGTTATGTGAGTACCTGTTGGGCTTTCCGGTCATAAACTGCGTCGACCTTTATTTCGGAAACAAAACGCGACAAGAACTAGAGGTTTTATCAGTTATAGGTTGCACTGACGATGTCTCCTCACATGTTGACGAAACGCTTGCAAGCCAGTTGCGAAGTTGGACGAACAGATCAACTGACACCTGATCAGCATCCCAATGGTTTATCAACTCTCACACAAAGCGCATCAATTCATTCTGTAGGACTTTAGAGAGCTTCCCCGAGCTTCAATCATTCATAGTTCGGTCAGTAAAATAAACCCACCTGAAAGCTTGCTCCTTCAAGGACATCTCAGAATTTGACCGGTATTTGCAACAGGACTGCAAAAACCTTTAGAATTGGCTCACTGTTCTGTCAGAAGTTTAGGAGCTATCGCTCAAAAATGTTCCATTTTCTGTATGCGGAGAATTCCCAACATTTGAGCATTGCGGTTTGATTTCTTATGTTACTTACCAGGTGATTTCAGTTTGTCTTCTGGTAATTTTTTCCTGACAACAGACTGGCTAACTGGCAGTTATAGAGATGGAGAGACTTTGTGACAAGCCGCGGACTAACCTGGGTGTTGTCCTTACATACTTTATCTCATGCATACGCAATAGACAAGTGGAAACCGGCGCGCGCAGCTACACATCCTAAATTGGCACCAGCTGACTGGAGCTCCCACAAGATACGGTCGTCATGGATGAGGGTGGATGCTTGGTAGCTTCTCTTGAGAAGTAAGGCATGGAAAATCGAAGTGTTCTGCGTTTTCTCTGCTGATTGGCGATTTAACCTCTAGATTTTGCATTTAGATAGCTTCCATTCAGGCTAAATTATTCTAAGGGCTACCCTCGAGCCTTTACTCCACTTACCACTTACCGTCTGAACCCAAAGTTGCCGTTACCTGTCCGCAAGGTGTCAAATCAGAACCTTATCGCTCTTTGAAGCACTGCAGATCAACCTCTCGTTCGCGTCTCTAGTGACCCAATATTCGCCTGGCCAATAAGATGCCTAAGGATAATAAGCTCTAAAAAACATCGTCATTGTCGATCGAAAAAGTGCACATTCCAGCATACCATTCTAAAGAACTGTTCGAATTTCGCTCACATGAACTGAATTTAGACTGTTCAGCTGGCCTCATGTCCTGTTTAAAGCAAGTCACTAGCAAGGCATTTACATGAAGCGAGTCATGTTTTTCGGTTTGGTGGCACCAATAAATTAAGAGAAGCAACTGTTTTGGGAGCATCAAGCAAATTATTACAAAACTTCCATCCAACTCACTGTTACGTAGACTTTCGGGAACGCACCTTCACCAGGTTCCTCATATGAATCCCCCTGCTACACCGGGCCAACTATCTCCTTTCTCCCTCTTTTTCCGAAACGTCAACCACAAGAGATGACTAATTATACTGAAAGCCTCACGGCGTTTTGCCTTTACTAGCCGAAGTAACATAGCACCAATTGATACTGAGCATGTCTTCCTAATAATACATGGAAAAAGACACGACAGTGCGGAGTTTGGAACCTTCAGGAAAGAAAAAATGGGAAGGTTACATGGGTGGTGCGGTGAAATTTCTAATCTACTGGCACATCGCCCGGTCTAGTTAACGATTTACTTGCATTGTTCCGTTTCACAAAACTTTTGTCCTAAAGGAAAGCACATCTTGAGCTTTTCTTCTAACAGACCACATATTTTGTGCCGTTTTCACATACCTTTACTTCTCACATGTTACGTCATCCGACTAACCGGATCAGTCCGAAAGGAGCAACTAACCGTGGACCGGTTTCTCACTGTTAATCATGTCTGTTTTGCACTACTAATAAGTATCTAGTAGCGCGTGAAATAAATACTTGAATCTTTCAAAGGTGATGAGCGCGCAAGCGGTGCCCAAACGATTACTTAGGGTGCAATAAACCTGAGTCGTACATCACGGAAATGACAAACGCAAATGAATTTCTCTCATGCCGCTTATTTGCTTGGTTTCTGGCACATGTGAAGTGCTACACAGGTAAAACGTTCAACTCTTCACTATTTCGTAATCAAAGCTTCCACTCCTCCCTTTGAGCGCGTGGAGCAACCTCAAACCATCTGTCTACAGCGGACGCTCCTGACAGAAGTAGAGTACATGTGGACGCATGTAAGCTTTTTGCAAAGCCTGGAGTGGCGACACCATAACTGTGATGTGAAATGTACGTGCAAGAACCTTATGGATATATAGGACAAAGAAGGTGGAAACTGGTTTGTGTCACGTATCACAAAGACAGTCATCGTTAGGGTTAGTAACGCCGTTGTACGTCATACTGTGGCTTCAAATAGATGAACCAAACCAGAAATTTACGTTGAAACAGGAACAGCTGAGACACTTCCGGCAGTTTTAACAACTCACGTAAATCACACTGAAGTTCAACCAGGTCCATTTAAAAGTTTGTCAACTATTTATTAGGTCGTTCATGTGCTTTCCCATATCATTTGTCATCAAAGCAGCCTCATTCGAAGTCGACATTTGGGACAGACGGATCCACTAAGTTTGTGGTTCCCCGTAACACGTGTCTGGAGAGCAGTCGTCCTAATTACTACACCTTTAGGCGGATGTGTTACGTGCAGGATACGAACCAAACGAAGGATGCTCTGATCGTGCAGGATACGAACCAAACGAAGGCATGCTCTGATTGGTCAGAATGTCAGCCAATCCGGATCGAGCATCTTTAACTTGGCTCTTCTCGCTCCTTCACGGAGAGTCTAGCGTAACCTTGTGGAACATTCTGTCAGTATACTATAAATACGGTTGCACTAATTGTCCTTAGTCTCCATGAAGGGCTGTCTGAAGCTATCGCGCTGATAATGACGATCGTTGGACGGTTCACAAAAACCAAATCACATCCAAATAGTAATTGTGTGAATGGATATTATCTAACAGTCTGAGACGTAGTCCACTTCCGAGCTTAATGGGTCATACTTTCCCTGCTTGACGTGACAGCCATAAATCAGTTTTTGTTCCGACTTTGGGTGGACAAGTATTTGGAAGTTAGGTTTCTCCCAACCAGAAGATTATTGTATGCATGTGTCGTTGATGTTACATTTAGAAACAGAAACATTCGTGCTGCATTACAGTCATGCAAGAGACCACATTTCGATTGACCTCGCTCATGAAGTAACCCACCGTCATCGGGTCGAACCAATGGCGATGAGGCGCAATAATACCAGTCTCAGTATCCAACCCTATTAATCGGAGCCTGTGTCATCAACCACTGTTTTCAGGTTGTTGAGTATGCAGAACGATTCGCTTGAAATACCTTGGGATTTATCGAGGCAGTGTTTGTTGTCAGTAAAGCGACCAGTTCAGAGGACACGAAAGGCTTCAATGACCTTGAAGTATGACAGAAATGCCACGCATATACTGAACCAAACCTTTCTTGCACAGAGCCAGTATTCGAGGTATCCCATTCCCGACACTGGAGTGAAACCAGGTGCCTGACTCGATAGTCATTGGCATGGCTTTAGGGGGCCGGCCTGGCCCGAGGGTGCACTGTGTAAGTCAGCACTGTCTCATTCCTAGTGCAGCTCTGCAGAGCAGGTGCCTTTTGAGCAGCAGCCGGCGGTCAAGGGCAACCGTTGGGCGATTGGAGCGTGCGGCTTTTTAGGGCCGACCCTTTCTAACTCGTCCTTCCGCGGTGGAATGCAACATCACTGCTTCCATAAATATGGACATGATGGTCGCCTAAAAAAAGCCTTGCTCTCTTCACACTTCTATCACAGAGGACAGTATGACTTTACCTCCAGACTCCTACGCAAAACAACTTCTCGCAGCACGGTGACTCGCTGTTCTTCATCGGGCTGCTCCCCTTTGGCCTTCCTGACATGGTTGAACCTTTAGGAACTGAGTTCTAGCGAGTAAAGCCTGCACGATTATCGCATCACTGAAGCCCGACTACCACGGCAAGGTGACAACTTTAGGTCGGGTCCGTCCGACACTCAGTCTTACATGCCAGGCTGGTCAGCAGTCTGACGAACACAGTCTCCTGGCCGTCCAGGATGGGGGTAGGGACACGTGTGGTGAATTGCATTTACACCATACAATACAGCCTTGCGGTCAGGCTTACGAGCTAAAGACTTTGGTTGAGGACCCTAATACTCCTCGTGTCTAGGTGTGGGAGACCTGGTAGTATCCCAGCCGGCGTACAAACGGGAATAATCTCATGCCAAGTGGACCGTCGCGTGATGCTATCACCTTAACTGCTGCATACAGCAGGGCAGGTAATCAAAAACACGCTTTTGCCGAAGCCTGCCCTCTTTCTCTTTCACACACTTTTCACCCTCCTCCGCAAGCCCCACTAGTTCTCTTCTTGTAGGCCTACCAGTCGGGACTGACGAGTGCGTTCGTTCTGCATCAGTTTTGGCATAGATGTCTTTCCCGTCATCTGACGTTGACGTCTATCTAACTGCTCTAAATGTCCACACCCTGAAGCAACTCACTACGGCAGTGAAACATTACGTTTGAACACTGATGTTATGCTGACGATTATGTGTGTGTGTGTGTCCAAGGGTACATGTGCATGAGGTTCAAGATAGCTGAGTGGTTATGGCACCAGCTTAACGACCGGGAGGTCCTGGTTCGAACCAGATCTCAGCATCTCCACTGCTCCTGTCTAGGCTTGAGCAACCTGGCAGCATCCCAGCCCTCAGAATAAGCTGGTGAATGCCATGTCGAGCTACAAATAAAGCTTACGACCTGATAAGTGGATGACAGAAAAAGACTCCCCGACCTGATATAGATGAAAGGAAAAGATCAGTTTGTCACGCGTGTGATTTCGATCGAACCACAGTGCTGTTTTGTCCTCCAGATGATGGGTGGTACCACTTTACCGTCGATAACATCATCCAGTTGACCGACTGCCAGTGGTATTGAGACTGTTCTTAGTGAGAACGAGACCGACTGACATGCTTACGCCATGCTTTATCCCATTTCGCGTTTGCATGGTACCGGCTCTGATGTTTTTGTGATTGGATTTTGGATTCTGAATTGATGTTTTATTCAGACTGGACGTGGTGACAATAACAGGCCGGGAATTGGTCTGGACACCATAAACGCCGTCAGCTGCAGATCACATGAGGGTGACACACTAGTCCGATTTGTCCAATCAACCATGTCTGATTGATTTCTTGGAAAATTTGGGCACCAAGCGACAAATTATGGAGTTTCTGTCCCTGCTATGCATTACCCAATGTGAGCACTTGTGCCGTTCTGCTGTAATGGGCTATGGACTTGGCCGAATAGACGAGGTCCGACGACACGAATTATGGTGTTTTAATTATTCCCTCGCGCCGCCTACAAAACCATCTCCAGTTTCGTATCAACCGAAAACTACCTCCGAATTCGAATAATTATCGCGTCTATTTTCCCTCTGGATTGGATGTATAAAACAGCGGTAGAGAAATAATAGCGGCCAATTTCCGCCCTCACTGCTCACGAGTAGTTTCGCACAATTTGAAATCATATACCGGTCACAAAAAAAACTCCAGAGAGAAATGATTTCTCGTCTGTAGAAGTAGGTTATGAACCACTGGTTTGTCGTGTGTGTCGCTCGCGATTATTTTGGAATCCGACAATGTAACCCGAAACGGACGATCGCATAGGAAGTTGCCTGTCCTGCATTCTTAAGAGAATGGTTCCCCTTCAAAATAATCGCTTTTGATGATGCTATACTGTAAAAATTCACAATACTATGCTTTTCTTCCTGCATGAGGGGGCGATTGTGTTGTGCAAACGACGTTATGGAGCAGGTGTATCACGCAGCCAAAGGAGATTTGAGTCGAGAAGTTTGAACACTGGTCTTGTATCATGCACAACCTACGACAATGGCTTTCTTGAATGCGGAAAAATTTTGGCTATCCAGATGACACCAGTGGTGCACTCTTCTCGGTGACCTAGCTACATAAACTGCACAAGCATCGCACTCTACACTCTGGTCTGTATCAAGAACTGCAAAGAGTGAATCACCATACAGCTGGCTACAAGCAAAGTATCGCTGTTTCGCTATAGTCCAACCAGAATCGATTTTGCGTCATATTATCGACCGAAATGACACGTCGCACACACTGTCGACTTACTCCAGCAGCAAACTCAAAGAGTCGATCCACACCCATCCACATTTTCCCAAATGAAATCAAACTTTATACGGAGTTATTTACTGGCAACCAGTGCCATGCATCTTGGTGAAATGTCGGACCGAAAAAGGCGTATGAAACCAGAGAATTTGAGGGGTACCGATTGACGAATGTACCACAAACGGTCAGCAAGGATAAACATTTCTAATAAGGGTTGTATTATCTGCTGAAGTGCCAGAATGCCAGGAGTTAAAGTCCACAAACGCTCAAAAGAATTAGATAATGCACTAAACTCTTCTGGTAATGAAGGCAAATTCAAGTTCCGGCGCAACTGATCCACGAGAACAGGATAGACAAGATTGAAGGACACAAATTCGGTGCCCGTCAATAGGGAGCTAAGCTCAGTAGTATCCTTGGTTGGATCGAAACGATAATGGCGACGAGAGCAACTGTCCGAGGTGGGTAGTGTTCGTGCTATAAGTGATACGACGCAAGTGAACATTGTTCGATATAGGAAACGAATACGATGCACGTTGGAATCATGTGCAGTCCATTGTAACCAAGTCGTAGGAGACCATTGACAGGCCAGTCGGAATGTGGCTTCCGTATTGAATTCCTCTGTCACAGTGGACTGGATGAACAGCCTCTGGACAACATCACTCCAAGGAAACTGGAAGACAGGTGAAACACAGTGGACAAGGTAGGAACGCGGCATTGGTTCCAAAACAATCGGCGAAGCGGCCAATATTCGATATTCGTAGTAGGATTATAAGAACACCAAAGTAGGAAAACAGTGGAGATTGCACAACCAGGTAGGTAGCGGCTTTCGGATCGAGCAAACCTCTGACTTACCAGATCCCTCTGTCATGGTTTTGACTGATGATCCCCACACACTTGGATGTCTTTTTAACATACTGACCACAATCGATCCCACTTTTCCGTATTGTTAAAAAATTTCTCACAACATGACAGTACTACTGATAATAACTCAGACTTTTTTATATAAGACGCGTGGAGTGAGTGTCGGGGGCTCCAGACACTAATTGGAAGGGACTCACAATCCACAAGTTTGGACCTGAGAACTTGTATTTCCCTACACGTGAGAATCTAAGCACTCACGCGTCCTACAAATGTGTACCTGAAAGATTGTGCAGCCAAATATGTTTGCTGGTGGCTTGATCTGGACAGCTTCCCATTCTTTCCCAAACTGTTCACGGAACCAACAGCTGGAAACCTCCCACCTACTGGTTTCTTATGGGTGAACTAATTCGGGTGACTGAGGAATGCGAGTCAGCCGAAGCCCAAGTGAAGCCCAAGGAACTGGTGGTACAGCTTTCTGAGAAGTTGGTTAAAGGTTCAGTGCTCATGGCATGATGGCCGGGAAATCAGTTCAATAACACGTAGGTAAACACCACACCGTCTGGCTAACGGGAGAACCTGTCGAACTGAACCTCGAAAACATGCATTGCTAAATTCTACCCACGGACAGGAAAGCGCGAGAGATATACCCAAGCACTGGACGCGATGACCTAATCATCGACAGCATGACATCAGTGTTCAACACCGATGCTTCACTGCCGTACAACCATGATTCATTTGAAAGTCTTATTGTAAAGAAAAGAGTAAAGGTGGACAGGGAAAGGACTTAGTGCTAGCTTATCACAATCATTCCGAGGTGCCTACACCTCCAGACATTCACTCAGGCAATCTGGATAGAAACTGACAAGAACGCCACTGACATCGGTTGGCAGCCATATCTTGTAGTGTCTCCAACCAGGCACAGTGAGGATCACGCGGTCCCCATTCTGGAAGGCTAGTAGCACCCAAGCATTTCGTGATATCCTTCATATTCCTCTGCCAAGTCAAGGGTTGGCCACCTCTCTGTTTACGCCACTCTGAGTT
This sequence comes from Opisthorchis viverrini, assembly GCF_000715545.1. Lineage (NCBI taxonomy): Eukaryota > Metazoa > Platyhelminthes > Trematoda > Opisthorchiida > Opisthorchiidae > Opisthorchis > Opisthorchis viverrini. The sequence goes on along the minus strand of NW_008752009.1, from coordinate 46,608 downwards.
GGGCATGGAAAACAGCACTCTCTTCGGCAAACGATGGTTTGGCGTACGCAACACATGTCCCAACCAACGCAGCTCCTGGTGCTGGACATATTCTTCAATGGAAGTACCCGGTGCATAACAGAAAACGCGCTTCCTAACTGCCTAATTACAGATTCGCCGACACCAACCCACACGAGCTATGGTTCTGAGACAACGATTGTCGAACACCTGAAGACGTCTCAGTTCCGCTGCTCGAATAGGTCAAGTCTCACATCCATACAACAAAACAGCCCGTACTGTAGCTTGATACACACATCACCTCAGATTCAGGGATATAGCACTCTGACGCCACAGGTGTCCCAAATTAGCAAAAGCGGCCCGAGCTTTGCAGATTCGTGCATTCACCTCATCTGTCACACTACAATCAGAACTAATACAACTTCCAAAACCTAATGAGTTAGTTCACGAAACTGTTCAACTACACGTTCAGAGCGACAGGTTCGACGAAGGAGCACCACTGACTGCGTGTCTAACTTGTGTACCGTAAAAAATCACAGAAAAAGCATAATCATGAGACGTACACGACGAAGACTCATCTTGTGGTAACAGCATCCGACTAGAACCAACATCTGCGCTGACGCATCCTGGATGAAAAGCCGAACAATCGCTTCACTCAGATCGCCACAACAGTGAAGTCCGGAAATTAAGTAACTCGTATCACAATCTTCAAAGTTCGTGTGACGGAGCACAGGGAAACGATTGAGGTGTTCACGCAGTCTGAGAAAAGGTGAAAAAGCTTAGGTAAATGGTATGCGATTTTGAGAAAGACTTCCACCAGTGTGGATTATTAGAGAAGAGCATTCTCATTACAGCGTTATGCATACGAAAAGCCGACTTTTCAAACGCACCCTGATATGAGAATCATTTTTATCCGATCACAGGTGGTGACGGAAAGGGAGTAAGCCCATGAGTAGGGAAGGGTAAATCCACACGGTATGCGTGAGCAGCTGGCCCACTCCTAGGTAATGCGATTTCGCAATGCATCAAATGTACCAAATATTCAGTATAAACTGAGTTAACATACAAAAGCTTTTTTGAAACATGTAGCAAGACAGTGAGGAAACAACGTGACTCTTGGTCAAACCAGTGTTGAAGTACATCAATCGTTCGGTGCCTAGCTGCTATGCCAACCGAAGGTTGCGAACGAGGGTTGGGATACTGCCACGTTGCCCAAGCCTAGACAGGAGATGTCGAGAGGCAGATGTCCGGTTCGAACCACAGACGTTTCGGCCAGTAAATTCGCGCTTTAACAACCTGAGCCATTTCGCCCTCTCCGCTGATGGCCCTGTAGATCCAAACAGCTAAGTGCGAATTATGGATATTCACTTTTATTTCTCACTTCTGCACGTCCACTTTTGCAGTATCACATGCCGTCACAGCAGATGATGAGAGTTTATCTCTAGCGACTACATTTCCCTTTAAAATCGTTCCAATGGATGCTTATCAACAAATATGGTAGCATGAATACAATACAATAAAATAATACAACTGTACAAACCTCAAATTGTGGATCGATTTAGAAAACTGCTAATTCCCAGCGAGATCTCAAAGTCCACACCGACTCGAGGTGAGGTGGCCACAAGATAGCGAAACTCACGTGTCGATTTAAACAACACATACGGTAACAACGTCAAAGGGCGGTTTACGTTCAGGTCAGAAAACAAGAAAGTTGGCATAGGCGCAAAACCGAAACAACGAAAATGGGGTAGACAATGAGACTAGAAGGGAAGAAACAACACCGCCCCCGAAGCCGGCATGTCACTCAGTAAAATGTGGGGCCATACAGACCCCTTTGGACACAGACATACAGGTCGCTAAGCGTTAAACGATGAAACTTACAGCGAGAGGATGGCGCACTGAGAATGAAGTTATGGGAAATGGACAAAAGCAGCGCTATTCACCAAAAAAGTACCTATAGTTTGTGCAACATCGGCACACCCGTGGAAGGGGTGAGATGGTTAGAGCGCGAATTTACTGAACGGGTTCTGTCCGTGGTTCGAACCTGACATCTGCTTCTCGACTTCCCCTGTCTGGGCTTGGGCAACCTGGCAGTATCCCAGCCCTCGTGCAACCTTCAGGTGGCATGGCAGTTAGGCACCGGAGGGGTATTACAGCTGAGCGACGACATATATATATGTTTCCTTTAGTCTATTTAAATCTTTCCGGGACTCATTCGGGTTAGGTAGCTTATACGTTTGGGCTACAAACCTTCGAGCACAACACAACATTCGACCATACACTTTGATAGATGGTCCTAAACCAGGTCAATTTAAACTTTCTAATCATACTACCTAATTCAACCTGGCCTGGATGCCGAACCGATAGAGTGCAGCCACCTGTAACATCGAACGTGAAAGCCCACGCAAGTGTCGGATACGTCGATGATGTGAACTGATGTGTGTATTAGCTATATACCTGTAATTAATAGTGAGTCCACTACACGAGTGTTTCAGTGAACACGTGCTCTCAAAAGTAGAGTGTACGGAAGCCGGCCGGCCCTAGCAACCGAACACCGCATCACTTGGACGGATGTCACATGCAGGACACGGGCCAAACGAAGGCATGCCCTGATTGGTCAGAATGCCAACCAATCCGAGTCAAGCACCTTTGACTCGACGCTTCTCGACCCCTCACGGAGATTCTGGCACGACCTTGTGGAACACACCGTGACTACCCTATAAATACAGTTGTACTAACCTTTCTTTGTCTCCATAAAGGGCTGTCTAGAGCTACCGTGCCTTTTGATATACCATAGTGGGCGGAGCAGGAAGCCAAGGGACCGATAAGGAGATGCACTACCGTTCAGCAAGTCACAACATAGACCTGGAAGGGCAAGTTGTCGAAAAAACTATAGACAGGCACTCGGTTTCCGTTAATTCGTTTTAATGGCAAGGCTAGTCAGGATTGCTGGATACCGGAGTTTAGCTGGTACCGAGGGTCGGAAAACGCTCCGCGGTAAAGCATCTGAGCCCAACAAGAATGCCGTGCTTTTGATTGCGAAGTTCGGCAAAGCACTGAAGACATGTTCACTTTGAACCGTATTCTAAAACGAGGAAGCGCGCAAGGGTCTTGTAGCAGATGAGCTTTGGTTCCCTTCAGTGCCCATAAGTTCTAAGTTGAAGTTATCTGGCAGAACAAAGTCACAGAACTGCTTCGATATGGCTGGAATTGACCATAGACGTTTTGAAATCCACGCAAAAACATATACCTTCGTAGCGAACATTGTGTGTGCACATTTCGGAAAATATCGTGGCTTTATGTTTGCTTGCGGACTTGCTGGAGTACAGTGGACGATCCCTCTCACAGTGGATATTTCGGTGGGTCTAATTAATCGAAAACGATTTGGCCGTGTCATCGAACTCAATCTGCGCAGAGAAGCCAAGCTGCACTGTACAGTGTTTTATTTTTATTGGGAATCGTCGCGAAACTCCATTCGGTTTCGAGAGATCTCCCAAACCTCTTTGTACTACTATGTGCTAAAAAAATAACCCGATATTTTGCCCCCTCCCCATCGAAAGACAGACAGACCACCAAAAAGAAGGGGTATTCCGATTCGAAAAGAGTGAAACAAATCGTTGAAGAATCGTCAAGTGAACCTTTTTTTACGCGTACAAACCTCAATTGAAAACTGTCCACGTTCGACGATTCAACTCGAAAAAGGAGCCGCCGAACAAGCCCAGACAATCCATTGTCATTCGAGACAGAAGGCTGACTCAGCTGTGACATTGCCTTGTCATGCAGCTTGGTATCACATTCGACTGCAACGACGCCGCGAAGGTCGGAATTGTATTCCTTGGTCATTTTGGAGAGGAGCTTGAGTGCCACTGCATTGGGTAAGTGGCCCAGACCCGAGCCAATATCAACAAGGAACCGAATTCCGGGTGCTAGAGGGAACGGTGCGAATAGGTTAGTACAGGAAACGTCCCGTATAAATAAGGTAACTAGCACAGTAATCTTGCCAAAGAAGGGAAGTAGTCTCACGGAATCGTGGCCACTGTGACTACTCAGGGAAGAGTCTTTTATAATGGGATAACTGTGATGATGAACGAATTAGATGTGTGACAGCCTGTCTTTTCTGCTCTGCGGTTTTACTACGCCAGTAGTGTTCATTGGTCGAAACATGAAGAATCACGAGCTTAGAATCGGTAAGAAGTTGATGAGTGGATTCCAAGTAGAGAGCGGCTTATCCGCTGACAAACACAGAACTTATCGCACAAAAGGACACCAGGGGTAAGACCCTTCAGTTTACAGACTACACACCGATGCATGGATACGGAGACATGAATTACATACGTTAGTGAAATCAATAACGATTGAGTCGTACGATCAACAAATGTGACTGATCAAGAACTGAGTGTTAGGTAAGGGACGTAACTCGTTCAGAACTGCATAAACGATGCAGACTGTGTCACCTAGGCTCAAAACCACAAAGTTTCAGGGAACAGGGCAACAGGAAACGGTAGGAGTGGAAAAAGTTCCGAGATCGTTAACTTATTTACAAATATGAACTTTTGTCAGTGTTAGACCAAAGATGATGGGTCCTGAGTCTGCCAGTTGGCTTCAGCCACAATGCACGTGAGGCAGCATCGCCCGGAATCACGTTAACAGACAGAGCTACGACAGAGTCGTCACACGCGGAAAGTACAAAGTCGCGGTGACCTCCAAAGCCGAGTGATAACAGCCATCTGATACACAAGAAAATGAAGCTAAACTGGAGATATGCCAATTCCTTCGATGTTAACTGGCCATACTCAGTCAGCTGATTTTTTTGTGCATATTCTCAGATTTTTCCTGTACAAGTTTGATTGAGGTTGCACTCTGCTCCAAATCCTGTACCCGTGCGTTTCAATGGGAAAATGAATTTTCGAGTCTCTTCCCTACATGGAGGTTGATGCATTGCCACTTTGTAGTTAGCGTACTCATCTTGGAATAGCGTTACAAATATTCTATGGAGACAAACATTCAAAACAAACGCTACGTGAAGCAGTGATCCCGTTGGGAAATGACCCCTGCAAGGGACCAATAAAAAGTGTTCTCTGGTTGTAGGTGAGCTCGAGATGGCTCAGTGTTTAAGGCACCAATTTACTGGTTCGAATCCTACCTCGGCACCTCGACTGCTCCCATCTAGGCTTGATCGACCTGGAAGTACTTCAGCCCTCGAGCATCCTTCATGCGGTATGGCAGCTAGGCACCGAAACGGTGTTACATGTGAACGAACGATTTTTGTAGGTTGACGTATGAGATACGATAAGATTCAGTAAGGCGACAAAAACAGTATTTCTGAGGAGTGACTCCTTCAGAGCATGGCTCCCCTGGGGACTTCATCTGCCACACCAACATAAGAGCTCGCAACACTGATGTATGTAGGGTGCCTAAGCCTAAACAATCGCAACCCTCCCTACAATATACAGATAAGCCAAAAGGACTAACCGCGACGGATGAACATGTTCGGCACACGTTGCGACTCATCTTGACGATGGGGAGAGCAGGAGGTATTCTATTTCAAGATCTTAGGAACTCGCGTGCTAAGTGGGCCCAGCGGTTTCATCGTTAGGGACAATAAATATTCTGCAGAACTATCGAAATTCTACAACAAAACTATTTTGCTTGAAGTGCTCCATAAAATTTCGCTGATAAAAAATTGGGAGAACGAAACCTCTGTTGGTGGGCGAGAGGCTAGTAATATCCAAGGGAAGCATTAAGTCTACCTTACCTAGTTTTGTCCGTCGAAGTAATAAATCCAGGTTTTACAATAGGCAACACCGCAATACAGTCCACTAAGAAAACATCAGGCGGTAACTATAGAACCCTTTCCAAAGGTCCTTTCCAAAGTGACGCTTTACGTCTTGAAGGAAACTAGAAATTCTTCGATAGCCCATCAGCGGTTTCGCTCTCTTCGGAGCTGACCCCGGATAGGCGCAGTCCTCGAGTTTCCGTCAAGCTTAGGTTCTACCTGAACATCGAACATCATAAGCGATTTCGGTTGAATCCAGCTGATTCAATCGTTGAAACAAATCGGCGGTTAAATCAATTCAGTTCGTGGATTACGTACAAGTTTGTTACGTTTTAATGAATCATAAGGATGACGGAAACTCAGGGACTGCGCCTACCTGATGAGCCCAAGAGAGGCAAAACCGGTCGTTGGCTGTCGAAGAGTTCAAAGAGAACCTGGGAATACTTCATTTCAACAAAATATACTGCAATATCTCGAGTATCGTAACAAGGTAGCCTGCGGAAGATCACCGAATGGGTGAGATCGCGAATTTACTGACCGGAGGGTCCGTGGTTCGAACCCGACCTCCAACTCTCGACTTCCCCTGTCTGGGCTTGGGCGACCTGGCAGTATCCCATCCCTCATGCTTCCATCTGGTGGCATGGCAGTTAGGTACCGAAAGGTGCTACAGCTGAACGAGGTAGCAGCACATCCAATTGAAGGACAGCATAAACGAGAGATTCAGCCACACTCAGTTGATACTTGGCATTCGCACAGAAAGGCTATATTGAAATCACCCAATTCGCTGCATCCGCAATCCTAAAATACTGTACTAACATTGATGCAGTCACACCCGCTTCTGTTTCGTATACCCATTTGTGATTCTTCGCAATATCCACGAGTAATCCAAAACAACCTTCTTATGAGCCAGTCCACTTTTCCAATGATATCAACGTCTGCTGCTTTCTCCAGCAGTAAATGTGTAGTCCGAAAAGTCCTGCGATTTATGATAAACTATAGTCACATTCACATCCCACAACTTAATAATCCTTTGTTGGGATGGATAGCACGTGAGGATGAATAATCTGACTACTCACAAGTAGTCCAACTACGCAAGAGCTTGTTAGGATGAAACACACCATTCGGTTTAAAAACTCCACCTTGATCAGTCGCACGAAAGAGCTATCGTGTCACAGGGCACAGCGAGGTCCCAAGCATGGGTCTTTCAGAGGTCAGGAGGATCAGAAGTTGGAAATGACTGAATTTCAACGGTCAGGTAAGACCTGAACTTCCAAGACGACTGGCGGTCTGAAACACACCTAGCTGTTCACGTACAAAACATAAGGCTGTATTTTCCAGCATTGGTGCCTGTCTACAAGCATACTACTCCATAGTGGAAATCGGACTATCCGACAGTTAAATTGCCAATCACCAACGCTGACTAAGCGGAATCGAGTGGAATTCGACTGCATGGACTGAAGGTCTTCCGGTCATTCTCTGCGAATGCCAGGAATTGGGCGGACTGCCCATATCAACAAAGAGTGACAGGTTTCTGAAACAAAATAACCTAGGTATCATGAAGAGACAGTGCTCACCAACACTACCATTAGATATCTGCACTCTTTTGGAGGCTCCACAATTCAGTAAATCTGAATCTCCAATCAAGTATGGAGGGGCTTCTTTCAGCCTATCAGGAACTGTCCTTGACGTCGTCCCAACGTCACCAGTGATCGACAACACATGGTCCAAGAAACTGACCATCCTTCGTACTTCGTGCGATTTTTTCGGGTTCATTCGCACACACATCTCGTCCACCTCCAATTGTGAAATGAAGTCGACACATTTTGACGTTGAGTTAAGGAGCAGACGATGGTGATTGGTGGAAGGGATACATTCCGGTGGCAATCGAATGGCCTCCGCAAGAAACAGGGTGTACTGTACACAGGATTTGGCGAACGCAGCAAGCTCCTCTGGCCAGAGATGATTCGTGGTAGAACCGGATACCAAAAGCTGTAGCGCGAGAAAGTGGAGGAGCGGATGAAAGGTAGAAGTAGATAGAAAATGTAATAAACCCGATAAGAATCGAGTAGTTATTCACTAACAAAACTACTCACTTTCAAGTCCTGTAGGGATGCCTGCGCCAAGGCGGTGGCCCATAATTCGGGTAGATGCTCGAGCGACGGGTGAACGTAATGAGGTAGGCCTCCACTGACGTGTTCCCTGGTCACCCAACGAAAGGTATATATCCAAGAATAGTTCCGAAGAAAGATGATCAAGTCGTACAGTTTCTCATCCAACAGCAGGCAATCCTACAAGGTAAAAGCGGCGTTGAAATTGTCCAGCTTGAACCTAATTTCTCTAAGGATTCCATCGTCTCTGGTGCCTCTTCGCACAGCACAGCCACGCAACATCTCCGGTATTGATAAAATGCCGGTTGATCTGTCAGCTGCGCTGTGACACGTCCTGTCTTCTGATAGTATTACTATATCCCATCACTGCAAGCCAATGTAAAAAACGGTCTGACCGTTGATGTTCCTGAGGTATTGTTACGATCAATTATGGACACCGAGTTAGCAGTGCCGTCAGATGGCCCCGGGAAAAAGACACCCACACACTACGGATGAGTCTCCAGTGTTCGATAAGTTGCAGTGACTCCGAGTAGTGAGCTTCACATTTCATTTGCGCCCAACACCATGGCAGTAGTTCTCACCCAGGGGAGAATTCCAAGGATTCAGGAAGAACACGAGTCTAGATTTGGAGGCTATTTGAACCACTTCACACCCATCCTTAATAGTATCTATCATCCATGGCAAGTATAGAACAGAGTGTGTGTTCGCACTACAAGACGCGTTTGGTGCCTGTTGATGGACTAGGAACATCCATGGAATGGCAAACTCTTTTGGTCACACTCTGTAAAACTGCCCTATCCATGTTCCCAGTACACTCGTCCCAAGACCGCATTTATCTGAACGACATTTAATCATTCGGCCATCAACACACCCACAACCCTAATACCATTGAAAAGAGAAGCGGCAGTAACTCCATGTTCATTGTTGCGTCATCATCATACACGGGGTGAAATCACTCACCAACGGGAAAGCAGGACGAGCTGAAGAACAATTCACGTCACAGGGTCCCATATCCGAACATAACCTGAAATGAGCTGAGGATGTGCAGTCTGAAAGGAAATTGGCCTTGTGATACGGGGTACGAACCTTATCAACGTTCTACACACCGGGTCATTTCGGGGCGTGTTCTGTTTATTCTGTACATTCCCATAACAATCGGGGGCGGCAGACCTCTCTTTCTCGAAATTCGTAGATGTTGTCAAAAGGAGCGCGCACAGTCGACAATCACCGGATGTCCACTAAAGGACTCATCCGTTCAGTGGGTCGACGCAGAAAGCAGCGTTTCCTAAACAGTGCGGTATTATTGGCTACAAACATCATCAGAAGGGTATCAAGGGACATAAACGTCAAAGGTTACTTTCAAGCCGGTGACAACCGACAAGTGAAAAAAGACAGTATCTTCAGAGGGAGGTGGCAGGTTGAGTATTCCGAAAAAATGCGACCAGCATTCCCAACAGGATTTCGGCATTTTGAAAGTCTGATTTCGTTCGTTCGCAACTGCAATGCCTGCCATCACCAAGTTTGCAGTTAGGATGAGATGTATGCTATGCGGATAGCCACGAGCTTGAGAGTAAATAAACTCGGGATTTCATTCATCTGTAACACCTTTTTCGTGCCTAGCTACCCGAAGGAGCACAAGGACTGGGATACTGCCAGGTCGTCGAAGCCTAGATAGAAAACGATATGCAGAGGCTGGATTCAAGCCACGGACCTTCCAGCCAGTAAGTTCGCGCTTTAACCACTGAACCACCTGGCCCCTAAACTCAGGGGGAAACACAGCGGGATTGTATGAGAAGAATCCCTCTACCGCTGGATAAACAATACTGACGATGCTCCCCCGACAAGCGACCTTTTTGGCTGTAGATAGCAATAGGTAAAACCACCGAATTCTTTGGCTTGGAATTGTCTAAGTTTCTTGTGGTTTTGTCGATCTGAGAGCACTCGGAATATAGAGGACCCGATGATGGATAGAAAGAAAGAAAGAAAGCGTTCAGCTGTAGCACCCTTCCGGTGCCTAGCTGCCATACCACCCAAAGGAAGCACGAGGGCTGGGATACTGCCAGGTTGCCCAAGCCTAGACAGGGGAATTCGAGTGGCGGAGGTCGGATTCGAACCACGGACCTTCCGAATAGTAAACCCGACACGAAGAGACTGGACCTTACCGTGGTGTGGCGGTTTGTGTACCTCGGCGACCCATTGAGCTATACTGGGGGGTGTCCGCGCGACACTCACAGAGTCTCTCATACCAGGTTGGTCAA
>NW_008752009.1:14428-32898 GCF_000715545.1 Opisthorchis viverrini | reverse complement strand
TATATATATATATATATATAACTAAACGAACTTTATGGTTGTACGGCAGTGAAGCATCAGTGCCAACACTGATGTTGCTGTCATTGATGATGATGATGATGACGAATAGTAAATTCGATGATGGATAAGTGGTGCGCCGAACAATGACATATCACAGCCATAGATAGAGCGGACGACTGCTAAAAAGGCTAATGTTGAATAATGACCAACTGTCATTCAGTACAAATAATTTCGTGCAATTCGAATAGTTCCGATTGGGACTGGCCTGGACCCACCTCAACGTGGTGGTAACAGAAGAAAGATCTAAGACACAATGATGCATCCCGTCACTCAACTAACAATTAATCCTTGTCACGACTTACTGTAAGACCATCTGCAGGTTACTGATAAAGTAAACGGACATATTTGTCGACTGGTGTGGAACAACAGAAGCGATATACAATTTTGGAAGAACACTATATATTTGCATTGCAATAGTCTAGGTTAAACAGTCAGAAAGAGATCACATTGGCACAGCACCGAAAACGGGTTAGAAAATATCACAAATAGGAACCAAGTTGTTGGTGAGAACTGTGGTCAATCAGTCCATACACACTTTTACATCCGTGTTCCGGGTGTGAGATGAACTCAACGATGAATCATCCAGAGCCGACTTGCGTCTGCAGTTTGTGGTGTATGTGTGAGTCAAGTGAAGAAGTATGCCGCAAAATGCTCCCAAAAGTGCTCCCATTACACATGGGTATGGCCAAGCCTGCCAGGGACGATCCCAATCAAGGATAAGCAGAGCAGCTGAACTCCATGTGCCAATCACTGCACCGTATCCAAGAAAGGCCAAGAACCATTCGTGAGGCTGCCTGTGGTGGAATCCACATTGAAACGGTACATTAGACTCAGTTTCATAAGGCAACAGTAATGACGAACAAGTGACTCACAATAAAATTGCTGCAATTAGATAACCACGCAGTGAGAGAAAATCTTTGAGGTCAGCTGAACTTGCAGGCAAACGGACGATTCTAGTCACGTTCTGGAGAGGAATTCTTCCCAGAACCAACTAATGTAAGTGCCTGTAGTCAAGAATGGTAATCGTCACGCACTTGTTTTGGGGGCGTGTATGTTAGTTGACCTTCAGCTCTCGATAACAGTCCACCCTTCCCAAATCATGGAGGCCCTATGTGATTCACGGATATGAGCCCCAAGAGTGGGATGAACACTATGGAAAACTGACTCAAGTGGACTGAATCTACCAATTCTCGGTTGCACCTTGCCCAAATAAATGATTGATCCCAATACCTCCTTTCCCTTATCCACTCGGCTCCATTCGACTTCTCATTTCCCCACCATGAACAGGCGTCCCCCGTGTCTTGGATGAACCTCAACTTCAACCCCATGAAGAAAGACCACACATCGAGGAGTCGAATTTCTTCTTATTGGTATCCCTCTTCAAACGGAGAGACCACCGAAACGTCTGCATATCCCGCACACATTCGTCAAGATGGCAGCGTAGTTTGACGCAGACTAGCAATTTTCAATTAAACGCCACTCACGTTGAACAGCTTAATACATCTTGCAACACAAACTAGCTTTTTATAGCTGGTAGTTTGCCTCAGGTCATAACGAAGTTCCTAAATATAGTAGAGGCAGAAAATATGATGGCGAAAAGCACGATACCATCATGATTACAGAGTACCTGACAATAACATTTGCCTTTTTAGTAGCCCACAAGAAGTACAGCGACTGATGAACAAACTGGACTAAATGGTGGTCGTTAGCTTGTTCGCTGAGCTGGGCAATTCGATTCGTTTCGTTTCATCGTCAATCGAAGTGACATCATCATTGCGTTATTGTGGAGCGTAGCAGTGCGTAGCGGTGGGTTGGATTGGACTGGACTGGACTGGACTGAGACAAATGCTACAGAGAGTCAAACGTTACAGACAAGTAGCTTCTCATAGGAGGAACTGCATCGTGATCTAAATCTTCGTGCCCTTTCATCAGTTTTAGGTTCACAACAATGTAGGGGGTGACTTGTGGCGGACTCACTCAAGCACCTTTCACTAGAAATTTGGAAACCCTCCACATAAGTGTCGTGATAGAGATTTGACTGTAGCGAATAAGAGTGACCACCGTAGAGGCATTTGGCGTCCATAGACGGCTAAGCCGTGGAAGTATTCTACCGTATCTGGATAAACTTCTCTTAAATAAATACTGTGATTAGCGGTGCTGTGATAAACTATGGCCAAACAGCACGGAAACTACACGATCACCCGCATGAGCATCTACCACCATACAAATGCTCATATACAAGGATCCTGAACATCCGTAGTTAAATAGGAGACTTTCATGTCCTTGGGAACATCGCCGCGCAATTAGTGTACGGAAGCTTTTAGAAAGCTCCGTGTATATCCTCACACGTCCAGAAGTCTGAGAATACAAAGAACGCACTGCGTTCACAGGCTTCCGGGACATTTTTTGACGAGCGAAAATTCCAGGGAGAGCAGACCGGTCAAATACCCCTTGGTAATTCAGGAATACTAAACTTGTGGGTCGTTTGTACGTATGACGTTGTTCTAGCATCTGGCGGAGAGTGATTATTTGGTCAGAGCAGTCCCAACCAGGCCGGAACCCCGCTTGCTGCTTTCGAACCAGTGTTTAAGTAGCCACCATAAGATGTCGAAGCACGAGTGACATCATCAGCAACATCGTTATAACCGATGTCTGGCTGATCCCCCTGTGGTTACTACACTCACTGCGAGTCCTCTTTTTTGAAAGTGGGCACTATCAACGACCCCCAGTTTTCTGGGACTGTCAAATCAAAATCACGCGAGAACTATGAGCGATTAGGTTGAGCTAAGAGCAAGTGGGTCCCCCGATTCTAACTTTTGCTTCGTAAGCTCTATCGACACAACCAAGCAGATAAGCAAACACAATAACTTATTTCGACAGTCGAGATGCAGTCGGCAGTTTACATGTCTAAACCTTAAGTAGAAGCTTGCACTTCGAAGGTGGAAAAAGCGCCACGACACGGATACCTGGATGACCAACACTATGTACTTTGTGTTCTGATATGGCGCAAACCAAGCCGTACAACGACATCCGCATTTTATAAATCAATGAGATTTTCAGTTCTGGCTTAGAAAGTCTGACAGTACCTCCATTCCTCGGGGTTCCTTCACGTGGAATGGCAGCTGAGTACCGAAAAGGTGAAACAGCTGGATGACCTTATAGGGAGTAACTTGGCACCAGAGGCACTTGGCATTTTAGGAAACTACTGCATAACCACCTTGATCGCGAAGTAAGATAATGTTGAAGAACTCAACACGGCAGAAGACCGGTCTTTGGAAACTCGCGGAAAATTCCCTCTGTGAACCGTTCTTGGCTAGGCGGACACAAATGACTGAAACAAACAATGAACAGTCAAAACTACGACGGTTGGTCACTGGCAAACGTGTTCACGAATGGTCGCTTCGAAATGTCGGTCTCCCAGACATGATGTACTGAACTAAGTCGAGCTAAGTTGAACGGGAAGAGTGACAGGTGGCAAGTGCGCAGGCAGTGAATAGGACATTTATAGAAGCAAACTGTCGCGCCATAGTTTAACTAGCTCCATTAGCTTTCACAATGTTGCCTATCATAGACCGGATAATCAATGAAAGGGGTGAATCTTCACCTGACTAAAAGAATCGGTTTCGACAAATAAAGTGAGCGTATGTAAAAGGACTGCAGGAACGCAGATAAAGGGCGTTCATCCTAGTGTTGATCACCCACAGTCATGGCGTCGCCTCTTTTACTTTTTGCTGCCGTGGTGAGTATTCTTCCGAACTAGCATAACACACCTTTCCATAAAGCTCCTAGTCAGCTTTACTATTTGAATACTATAAGCCCAAAATTTTTCGTTATCTACATTCTCTCTATCCTATTGCCTTTGACACTTTAATGCGGCGCCAGTTTTGGCTTGGTTGGATATTTGTGTTTCGGTCACAAATAGCTCCCGCCACGGACGCCGTTCAGTGAGATTTTACGTTTGTGTATAACACAAAGTACGGTCGAAACCTACCTTGGTGAGAAATAGACAGCGTTGACACGGCGAACGCAAGGATCATCCAGAGCAAGGAAAGGCAGTGTAGTTAGGCAGGTCAAAAGAATCGCTAAAGAAACTGTTTCCAGGTGTTGTCTATAAGTATTCGATAGGAATTAGTTGAGCTCACTCTAGAAAAGGTGCTCCAAAAAGCATAAATAGAAACGTATATACACCAACAGATAGCGCCAGATAGCAAAGCTGTGACGAAATTCCAGCTTTGTTCTTCTTGTTCGAATGAAAGATAAGTTAGCAATTGAATTTACCTTCATCCTAAGGGTCAGGAATTTCCACCAGGAGGAATGGTCGAAAAGGACCTCCGATATTCTTAGACGACCAGCTACAAACAGATATGTATAAAGTTATCTCCGGTTACAGTTGAACGAGACATAACTGAGAATGGTACGAGGATGGTGTGATACCTGCGGATACCAAAAGGTTCCCTCGAAGACGCGCTTTTTTCTTGGGAAAGATGCAACAAAAATGAACTTTAGTCCTTGGGTTTTGCATCGCCTATGAAATATACAGCTACGTGTAAAAGTTCCAATTATTTCCTAGCATAGTAAGTGTTATTTAGTCCCTCTAATTTGTGTGATTTACCGCTGTTGGTTGTGAAGCAAGCTCCGGTGACTTTCTTTACAGCAACTTATGAGGTTTTGTTGGAGTATTCGGCACGTATTTAAGAAACAATCAGATAACACAGTTAGGTTCAGAACACAAGCAGGTGCGTGAACAGACAATCTTGTTGGTAAAGTGTGTGTAGTTTGTCATTCACTTTCGATGTTTCGCTTTTTCTTCTTACCATCAACGTCGATGCTATTTCTGACGATGACGCTTCCTGACAATGCCACACATCTAACGGGCAATATTGCGACAGGCTCAACTATCTTCACTTCTTCATTCAATTATAACAATATCGTCCCTGGCGTCAACAACTATCACCAGTAGGTAAGAGAATGGCCACACACTTAGCTTATTAACGGGCTTTGCTTTCACGGGAGTGATTTTTTATTCAACTGATTCGAACCCTCGGCGTGTCATTGGTATGGAAAAAATAGTGGCCGGCCGATTTATCAACCCTGATCCCACTCACTTTGCGCAGGTTTCAACGTGAAGCCAACCGCATGCATCTATCGTTCCCTTGGGAGATCTAGGAGGGTTGTAAAGCTACCTGTATGTCATTCAGCTGTAGCACCCTTTCGGTGCCTAGCTGCCATGCCACACGAAGGAGGCACGAGGGCTGGGATACTGTCAGGTCGCCCAAGCCTAGACAGGGGAAGTCGAGTGGCAGAGGTCGGGTTCGAACCACGGACCTTTCGGTCAGTAAATTCGCGCTCTAACCACTTGGGCCATCTCGCCCCCAAGCTATCTGTATGTGTATGCAGCTTTCTCATAGCGGAGTTAGAAAGCAATAGAAAAAGCCAGACATTCAAATCCTTCTTCACATGCAAAGTAGATACTGTCTGATGCCATTACGGCAGCGAAGCATCGGTGTTAAACACTGATGTCATGCTTTCGATGAAGACGATGATGATGGTGATGATGATGATGCCATTCACCATGAAGATGTTTTCGAACCCTTTATCGAACGACATGCAGACACTCTTCATCGTTGGTAGGTAAGAGTCAAGTCGATATCGAGTTAGAACTCGCTGGCATCAGATTTTCAAAACCGGAAATCTCTAGCGAAGAGAAGGGTTGAGCCAGTCAGTACGTCTGACAAATCATTGGCGTATACTAGAAAGTAACAGCCCCAAAACAGAACCTTAGACAAATCCCAACGTTACCAGTGAGCACTAGACTGTACACACTTTGGCCCGGAAAGTTTGGAGGGAAAAAATTTCGTGATCCATCGTGGCAGTGTCTCCCTTTTTACTTTCTGCTTCTACCTTATCTAACCCTACCCCAAAGTAAATAATCTTTCCCAGCAGGTCCAAACTCTAGAACCAACTTTGTTTGTCATACATCAAACTCAAGTACCGATTCTTCGCGTTCAGCTTCACTCACAATACTAAACACCCCTAACAGAGTTTCAAACTTCTAAAGTCGGTCAGATTACCTGCCCTTAATGTTCACACACAGGAGCAAGCAGGACAAGCGGCTCTTGCTAGTAAGCTGGATCCCCGCCGCATTGATGCCTGCATCTCGAATTAAGTCCAAGAAGACCACTCGAATAAGCCTCGGCAGCGCTGACATCGCCTTACGGTGCATCCACATCCCAAGCAAACACAACAATATATGAGCTCTCAGTCGGCCGCAGTAAGGCGCTCGAAGCATCACAGAAACTAAGTATCACTGTTGATGAATACGCAGATTGAATGAACAGGCAGCGGTTATCGGCGCGTTTAAGAAACAACCTCATATGTTGCTAAATGAACTGCGGATAGGGGACTATCAGCGGGCGTGCAAAGAACCTTAGGCTCAACGGCTTAAAACAAAACCAACATAAGTCACTTATGGATCATCGGAGGTCATAACCACCAGCGAAATTTATGTGGAATTTAGTTCCATGACCAAACTCGGGTTTTGAGCCGTTCTTTTCGATAAGCACCATAGATCAATAGAAAGTAAATCCAGGATGTACACAAGAGGTCCGTTTTCCGGCTTCGTTCGAGGTGAACTCCGACAGACCCGGTTAGCCTTAGCGTATGAAGCCCGCTGTTCAGTGGAATCTAATCAGGCAGTGTCCTAGGTTGTCACACTCGGTGCAGTACCCACACCACTAATAACACGGGGAACCGCTTCTGAATCTCAGAGGCTTGCCCGTGGATGAACCCAGCTGTACGGCAGTGAAGCATCAGTGCCAACACTGATGTTGCTGTCATTGATGATGAACCGTGATTAGATGCACTAACACTGAAGGTCCTTGTAAGCGTGTACAGAAGACGCAACACGTACCGAATTTTACATAGGAAGGGATGCGATTAAAGGTAAGTTGATACAAGTGACAAAGATTTCTGACACCGAACAGCTGCTACATTCAACAGATCACTTGGTATCAGGATTCAACTTTATGGACAGACATCTGGGAATCCACGATGAGTGTAACGAGCAACAAACGGATGGGGCTGTATCAGCATACATAGTGTAGTATACGGTGTCTGCCAGTTTGATTATTTAAATTTAAGTAATGGTTACGTACAACCTTGCTTACTGGGCTTCAGCTCATAAGCCTTGTTTCTTTCTTCCATCCACAGAAATTGTCGTGAACAACTGCCCTCGGAGAATCACTGTATCCTGGTGCTTCCATAGCGTGCATACGTGTTCGGCGACCACGCCAGGATGGTTACCACACACTGGTGGACCTACCACAAAGACCCTGGTTCTACAAACATGCATACAGGCTGCACAGCTAACACGTTGCTCAACCACATACGACATACGCAGACCCGGACACAGAAACCTCTGCACACGCTCAACAGCCGCCCACATCACACCACTACCACCGGCCAGTTCACGTAGGTCATGGTACACCGGGGACGGTGTTCTCCAAAAAGGGGGCCAGTGTAGTATACGGTGTCCGCCAGTTTAATTGATTTAAGTGTAAGTATTGTTGATGTACAACCCTCCTTACTGCGCTTCGGCTCATGAGCTTTGTTTCTGTTCTCCATCCACAGAAATTGTCGTCAACACCTGCCTTCGGTGCACCGTCCCCTGGTGCTTCCGTAGCGTGCCTACTATGGTCGCAATAAGGGTTAAATATCGTAAATTGTGGAGACCAGGCGTTAATTCTAAGTTGTGTAGCGATAGGTTGCTTCTCGATTGCCCGGCCTTGAAGGCTTATTCGTAGGGCTCCAAACAACGAAATACAAGGTCACTGAAAGTCTCGCCAACTGTTGCGCACCAAAGATGGGCATGCCTGAGTGGTCAGAACCTCAGCCAATCAGTAGCGAGATTCTTGAGATGGTGCCCTTCGTCTCAGCATGCAGCTTCCAGGTTGACCTTGCAAGCAATTCGAAGGTAACGACGTTCCTTGGTCTACATTATGGGTCTGAAGTTCCAATACCTGCCAGTACACGCTTTTATACGAGGCAACCTGTCAAAACATACAATGCATGCCGCGCCGTTGATGCACAATGCATTTTTCTGCAACAAACCTGTGGGGGAAATAAGAACTTTAACGTCAAGATGTTGAACTTCTTTGCATATGAGCTCAGTCCGGAAATCACCCTCCTCTGCCGTCACTTTTTGCAATTTGTTTTAATCGATCTGTATAGAAGAATATTGGCGCACACTCGGCTTTGATATTTGTGTGCTATGGCTCCGGAAGCGGCTTCACAATCGTTCACGGATCCACGGACCCTATCAAATGCTTTTGAGAAGTCGAAAAATATGGCATCCGATATGAGTCCTTCGTCCTTCGCTTGGGTTAAGCTGTCCATAAACACGACCATGTTTGTTACGCAAGAACGATTTGGGAGAAATCCGTGTTGAGCTGGAGATATCAGATTGCTGGAAGTAAGGTGATCTAGGATGGCTCGCTTCAGAATGCGTTCCATCACCTTGCACGGCACGCTAGTGAGGCTTATAGGCCTATAGCTGCCAGGCGATAGTCGGTCACCAGTTTTGTATATTGGCGTGACAATCGCTTCCTTCCAAGCAGGGGGAAGGCGGCCTTCGTCAAGCGACTGACGAAACACCAAGTGTAAATGGTTTGCCAGTGTGGAGGACGTTTCTTTCAGGATCCTCGGATGGACCTCGTCGGGTCCCAATGCGCAGAATGGGTTGATCTTGTCCAAGAGTTGACGAATGTCCTCCACCGTGAAGACCAAGTCGGTTAGAGGCTGTTCGTAGTTTCTCCTTGACAAGAGTGGATGTGACGAGGACGCTGGGGCTGAGTATAGACACGCATAGTGTTCTCTGTAAGCCTCAGATACCACTGTTGGGTCATTCGTCGGTTCTCCGTTTCTGTCCCTCAAGGAGAACGCAGATGGCTTGTTTCTGCGGCGATGTCTCATGTACTTGAACAGTACGTTTTTGTTTTTTCGAGCGAGGTCCAGAATGGTGGCTTGTTTTCGTATGTTCCATTGGCGGATTTCCGACTTACAGCGATTCCGCATTTTACGAAATGCCAGCTCATCTTCTGTGTCCCCTGTGGTCAACTTTTTGAAAAAGAGTTGGGATCTTTTTTCCAGAAGTCGCCGAATCCTTTTTGGCAGCTTGCGGTTCATCCGACTGCGTGCCGGTCTTCTTGGGACGAATGTCGCGTCAGCCTCGTGGACTTTCTGGACAATGGTCCTATATAGTTCTTCCACCGGAGCTGGTCTCAGTGTGACTTGTTCAAGGAAGATGCGCATTCCTGAGAAGTCTGCACGGCAGAAGTCTCTAAACCACGTTTGAGGTTTGGGATTTCTGGCCCAATAGCAGATGAAATCAAAGGTTAGCACACAGTGGTCGCTATGTCCCAGTGGAGCGTTAATGGTTACCTGATCAACGAAGTGTCTTTCGTTGGTGATGACCAAATCCAAGAGGGATGGTTGTTGGCCTGCGCGGTATCTGGTGGGTGCAGCGACATGTTGGGTCCAAGCGCTCTGTTGAACGACTTCTAACAGGCTGCCTGCAAAAGGTCCGCCTGATTCGACGCGCTGTCTGATTCGACGCGCTGCCTGATTCGACGCTTCCATCCTTCACGGCATTTGAGAAGGCCGTAAGTCACTACGTGAAGGATAACTTTGTGGTATTCGTGCGTTCATCCAGCAATCGAAGCACCAACGCAACTTTGCTTTACGAATGGGAGTACTACAAATGCAGCGGGCGCCCTACCAGACCAACGGAAGGCCGGGGAATCCGAGGTAGCCGGTAAGCCGAGCGTAGTTACTAATAAAATAAAGTGCGCACAGCACCAGCTGTCCAGTGCGGTTTTGTCTACGTAGGCAAATGAACCAACTGGCAGTCGCCTCTTATTTCTTGGACACAACCAAAAGTTGTCGAAGATTCTGTACGACCGGCTTTCAGTTAATCGACGGCCAACAGAAGACTAGTTAGCACCTGCAAGGCCCTCCTGAAATATGGAACGTGGTCGTCTGATGTGCGTCCGTTTGTGGTGAATGAATTCGGAAAGATACTTACCGCTAAGGATATACACAACTACCGCCGGAAGTGTCGACCGGCTATGTTGAGTAGGTGCCGCATAGTTGGGTTTTAATGTGGCAGATGATATGCCTTAGGTCCTGGCTAAACTTCGGTCGACCGGATGCGTCTTTGTATGCCAGTCAGAAGAAGGTCACTATATTTTCTCATGCGTCTCCCGCTAGCAGCAGATAGCGTTGTTTCGACGCTTTCCAGATGTAGTGAGTGATGATGGAACGTATGCAACAAACAGCCTTGGGTAAGCTTTTTGAAGCACTGATATTAGCCATGTAGATATAGGCTTTACACCCTCTTGAAAACTGACGGCATGGTAACCAGGCGTTGGGTTATGTATGCATTCGTAGAGAGCGAGCAGTTTGCTCCTATGCGTAAACTGTTCGGTTTGTTCAAAGAAATTATGGGCGAAACTTATCCGGTGAAGACCTTTGTGATGGAGAAGTTGGCGCCGCCAATGCGTGCAGCAAGAGTCGTGTTCGGCTGTGATGTGATGCTTTGCTATTTTCATGTCTGCAAAGCCATCAGGAAGCACGTATCATTTAATTTCCATGTATTTTTCGTCATGGACACATTCTGCGAATAGCCGGCACGCCGAGTGGCTCATGCGGGAGTTCGAGGTGCATATGTCGTACCACTGTGACGTACTTTTGCTTCCCAATCCACTAACGACGGCCGTCAGATTACAACCTACCGAAAAAGATATACCCCTTATACTTGTTTCCAAATCACAACCGACAGCTTTCGACGGCCTTCGTAAACAACTGAACAGTGTGATGGATAAGCTTCAGAGGCTGGAACCCAGGAGAGCCACAGCCATCTTTTAGCTATTGATTGTTCAGGGACAAATCCTGCTGCGTCAAGCCTTAAAGTCTGCAACCGAGGGCCTGCCATTGGTGGTTGAGGATAATGCACCTCAACCCAGAGGGTGGTCTACGAACGCTGACTTGGGCTTTTGT
Organism: Opisthorchis viverrini; assembly: GCF_000715545.1. Classification (NCBI taxonomy): domain Eukaryota; kingdom Metazoa; phylum Platyhelminthes; class Trematoda; order Opisthorchiida; family Opisthorchiidae; genus Opisthorchis; species Opisthorchis viverrini. Next base: position 21,783 of record NW_008752009.1, on the reverse strand, counting down.
GTGTTCTGTGACCGGCCGACTACTATCAGCGACCGCTGGTGTGCAACGGATCGCTTGTCATATCACGCCGACTGTTGTGATGGTGAGCTTTGCCCGCTGTGTGGTGGTGCTCTCAAGGTTTGTCCCAAAGGAAAATATATTGGAAAAACAAAAATAAAAATGAAAATAATTTATCTTTGGTTCTTAGCTCCGAGCCCATCCAGAAAACGCAAAGGTGTGCATGCTACCCGGTCCGCAACGAGGGTTTCTTATGATGTTGACCTAGACCGAAGCACAGAGTCCTAGCGCGGTGTGTCCCGGAAGTCTGTGTGCGTCCGTGTTTTCTGGTCCGGAGAGGAACTTCTCGACAGCCGTGTGTAAATGTCTGATAACTACGGCTAACGCTGTAGAGCGCCAGCTAGTTGAAAGAGACGAAGATGACTTGATGTGACCCATCGGCTCCGAACAATGTGTCTGTTAACGAGGCCCTATGCGTTTCAGGTAAGTCTCGTATTTCTTGATAGTTGCAGTAAACAAGCACGCGAAATAACCGATGAAGATGGCATAGTGTGAACAGGCATCTATGACAACATAGTGGCTGAAGTGAATTTTGGGGTAAGTATCTCTACCAGTTTGTCGGCCGCCCTCCTTATGGCGATATTTCGATAGCCTGAATTATATCTTCTTATCATTTTAGGACTTCAATGGCCAAATTAACACTCCTCACGAAGAAGATGCGCCTACCAGAAGGACATATGTAAACTTTAGAACGACCGATTTATCTCAACATCTCAAGACGTCCATTTTGAGCCTTTTCTCCGTTACTGATGGATGGATGCGCATCGTCAGTCATGTGCGTCAGTTAGGCTTGTTCAGCTGGCCGGTATGATCGACGTAGGTTCTCTGTGGCTAGTTAGTTAGGCACCGTATACCCCCAGCCGCATGTTAGTCGTGTGCGTCGGTTGGGTTCGCTCAGCTGTCCGGTATGGTCGCCATAGGTTGCAAGGTCCTAACCGATAAACCTCGGGGTCATCTTAGCATAATTCGCAACCTATAATCGAAAATTCTGCTTTTTGCCAGCAGACGTGCACGACTTTTAGCAAATGATTAACGTGGACTACGGAATTTTAACTGGCAACAAGAATCACCGACCAAAATTTGTTTGCCCGAATGCACCTACGTATATTTTGCATCTCCAAAGGCTTTAAGATTCTAGAATGTTCAAGAATTTTTTCCGGTGGAAAACTACCTGAAAGTTACGCTTATTGTGAGTCAACGTCTTCCACAATTCGCGATTTTTTATCATCAGGCAACGTATTCACAGTCGGTGGCGTTTACCGACCTTGAGCATTCGCTCACTTGAACAAATCGCCAAAGCAAATGATTTTCAATAATACAGGACCATATACACTGTACATAGATATTCTACACTATGAAGTGGCAAGACTGAAAATGCCGTAGATTTCGAGAAATCAATCCCATTGTGCGAATAGCCAGCGGCACAGTCCATTTGTCCGTAAATCCTTTCGAAAATCTCTACGCGAGGCCACTCAAGGAAGTACTTGACTCACCGACACACGGACCGATACACGGGATCGAAATTTTCGCCTAGGCTTCTCGGGTCGAGTGTGTTCTTGTTGTTCACCGGGTTTAGTTCACTTGAAAGGAACAAACGAAAAAATGATTATTTCTAAGCGCGAAGTAGTAAGCTTGTCAGCGCCAGGAGTCACATGAAAAAGCACCTCGTGGCGCTTTGAAGTGGGCACTAAATGCAGTTTGGACAACCGCCGGGGGAGGTTATTCTATCCATCGACTAGCCGAAATACGAAAAATTGTTGTTCATCAAAATGGCGCCCCCGAGCTTGAAAACCCATTTACCATGTTTCCATCGTGCTAGTTGAGTCAATGGTAAAAAACCTATCGGCTAACTTGTTCGAACCGGGTAAAAGTAAGTACTGAGTCTCCTCAGAGGCTAAGACAATCCAGGTGAAATGGATCAAGCACTGCTTGACACGTTTCCTAGTCCACATATCTGAGGCCGACAACCACTTTCGTGGCAGTTCGTTGGCCCTGTATGGTTAGTATTCACTCTGAGCTAGTCCGTGCTGTATCTCCAAACGGATCTTCAATCGAACCGAAACCGCCTATGACCCTGCATTGGCTTTATTCTACCTCAGTAAGCTTCCATGGCCAACCGGAAAAATCCCCAGTCCGACAATCTCTAGCGACCGTTTGAAGTCCGTTAGGAAACCGAAGTATGTCAGTGCGATGACGGCACGCCATTGCCTCACCCAATTTGATGGCACACCTGCAACCATTACCTTCGTTCTCTAAACTGTGCTCTATCACCTACTCGTCCCTCTACATGCAAGTACAAACAGATTGTTTAGTCGACATCAGACGCCTCTTGGATGAGTTCGATATAACATAACAGTTTTGTGATTTCGATATTTCCGTTCATTATGTTCAACAATTCTACTTACTGCGCTCTTTTGGCCCTATGCGTTAGCACCACCACCCCCTCGCAATTGCCTCTTACACGCTACTTCAGTGAGTCTACCCAGCTTCACTGTTAATCATGTCATTGAGGTAAAACTTTTTGTTTGTCTCTTTTTCGAAATTCCCTTCTTTTTTTACCTAACTGTGTTTTTTTGTGACCATATTCACTTACCCAACTGCACAAGGTTGGTCACGGCCAGCAACGGTTTTTCAGATTTATTTCCAATCGGCTGGCTTCGTGATAGACTTCGTCGTACATCATGCCCCATTGTCTTCGTTTTCCACATTCTAGGGTTACTTACCACATGGTAAGCCTCTCTCCCTGATCTTGTCTCCCCCTTCGTGTCGTTTTCCGCCACGTTCATGTTGCGACCGCTAATCATGCCTAATTTGGTATATCATCTGTAAATTAGGAAAAGAACTTATTATATTATAATCTAGTTGGCTGCTGAAACCCTATTAATCGAATTCAGTATTAAGTTGGATCCAGGGTAACCAGAACCTCAGCATTACGCGGATAAATCGCAAAGAATCTGCCCACAAACATGTTTGATTCGTGCCCAACATTATTTTTCGTGGATACTGCCGGGCATCTGACGGAGAGCCGGGCAGTCTGTTGAAAATGCACAGAGTTTGATCGGCTCTCACTCCTGGGGTACCTACCTTGAAAGCTTCCGAGTCATCCTCACGCGTTGAGCATTTAAGGCCAGGATTCTGTTGGGGGTCTTTCATGTATACTTTAAAGACCCAGGTACAATCTCAGAAGAGCACAACCCGAGACATATACTCCCTCATAATGGGCAACAGAATTTGGCTCACTTCGCATACCCTCCAGAAAATCCCTCATTGTTTTGGGTACTTGACAGTAAACCTACAGAATGCGAATTTGACAGATGCCGCCTGTATGCAACTTTGCCAAAGGTTTTCATTGAATTCCATGATAATGGCGTCTTGAGACGAGAATTCCGTGGCTCACGATGAGAGGTTCGTGTGTAGCCTACGCCGCTAACAGCCATGGTAATCAGCTGCCCATATTTTATTGCTCTCTGAGGGTTGGTGATTGCTACATCTTACGAGCAATTGCATTGTGGTGACAATAATACATGCTCAACAAGTGCTCTCGACTGTGGGCCAAGTTATGCGCTGATTTCTGGGTCGTAGAATTGTTTAACACGAGCAACCGACTTTCGTCTAATGAGAGCTTATATGGTTGGCACAACGCGCAGAATATCGCTACCACTACATTTTTCGATGTAATTATCCAGAGTAAAAACTTGCCTGTTCACTCAGGGCTTGCAAAATCTGCCTTGTATTGTTGGGCTCAGTCAACATAACCGGAATCCCGGTGTTTCCGTCGTCACCCCTGGTATCTTTATTAATTGAGACATTTCGCCTACTGACTCATTCCACGATTACCTTCTGTGTAACATAAGGATAAACGCCTTCGAGGGGTGGCGAGTGCCTGCAGACGGTTTAACTGTGGCACTTACAATTCGAAGTTGCGGTGCCTGCAGGAGGTTTTTGCGTTCCTGAACACATGATTCAACGACAAACTTGTGAGAGTTTCACAGGCTTTCTTCTGCATCGTTGACTTTTAGCCCGGTGCGTAATTCAACGGTAAGAATCCTTGACTATATTCAACAGTTGGCTGCAACACGCGGGCCTTCACCTGTCAAGGACTTTATCGAATGCTCTGGGGTACTGGAACACAGTAAATCATTCCAAACATCAGCGTGCATGGCAGTTGATACCCTGTCGTCCAACGTGATTATTTCACTGGCAGCTCAAGGAGCTCATCGTTCGTACCATAGTAATATGTGTGATTCTACGGATTACAAAATGGGCACCAATCGACCGCTTAGCACGCTGAATGTACGAGGATCAGGCGGCACTTTGTTAAGTGGCAGAGCCACAACTTTTGAGAAATTTCGGGAAGATTGAAAACCGAAATTATCAAATGTAGTGGGAAGTATCACCCCATACCAGCTAAACTTGTTCTGACATGCAGTAGTGAACGTGTCGACATGGGTGCTGGCCAGTGAAAGGCAGGTATAGACCCGGGGCTTAGGCAAAACACAATCGACGAAGTGCACAAACTTGGTGACAACCGGATCAAAGATAGGTGGTATTTAATCTGCGCACCGTCCAGAGTGTGTGACGAAAGGCTTTTCCAAATGCCACGGTGAACTGTTTTGTGCCGTTCCGCTGCAAAATGTTCACTAGATCCGATGAGATGAAGCTGCACCTAGGAGGCCTTGGGAGTGTAAAAATCACCTAACAGAAAGAGATGCGTGATCCAGTAGAACGAGAAGAGTAACTAAAGTGTTTGTATAAGAAACCGATTATCTTCCGGTGAACCCGGAAGACAACGATAGATGACAACGACAAGAAGATAATCGGTTCTATACAGCTGGAGTTGAATCCACAGTACATCGGAAAAAGGTGCATCATAAGTGTGGAAGTGGCCGATCGGGAAAGGGCGAAGCAGCATGATGGGAGATTTGTGGGGTGATAGTTGACGACTGATCAAGGAAATTGACCATTTGATATCGCCGATTTTGTTGAAGGGACCAGGACAGTTTTTTGCTAAACATCTCAGAACTAGTTCTCCTGCATACGAAGCGGAGAGATGAAGTATCACAAGGGTCAGCGGTTTTCGTATGCCTATGTCGAGATTATCTCTCGGTCTCAAGAATTGACGGATCAACGGGTTGATACACAGGATCGAGGCTTTTGCCCAAGTTTTCCGGGTCGGTTTTGTCCTTGTCGGTCAGTGGCTGTCGTTCACCTGAAAGGCACAAGTGAAAAAAGGATGTGGCACTGCTCTTTATGTTCTCAGCGCGGGGCAGCATGCTTGCCAGCGCGAGGATACGCATAAATAAATGTCTAATAGTGCTTTAAACTGGGTTGTAGAAGGAACGTGGACGACCGTCAGAGGAAGGGCATTCCAGGAAGCTGCCACCCGAAATGAGAAAAAAATTTGTCTAATGAATGTGTGTGCTCTGAGCTTGAAAATTTTCTTACTATGTCCCCGCCGTGTGTTTGCTGGGTCAACGGTGAAAAACCTGTTTGCCAAGCTTTGTTCAAACAGGGCATAAGTAAGAATTAGGTCCCCTCGGAGGCGACGGTACTCCAGGGGAAAGAGATCAAGCATCGCGCGACGCGTTTCGTAGTCCAGGGATTTGAAGCCGGTAACCATTCTCGTAGCGGCCCGCTGGACACGCTCAATGAGAGTGACGTCTTCCGTGCGTCCTGAGCAGACAACTGGGTTGGCGTACTACAGGAGTGGTCTGACGTAGGCCCCATAGAGTATTTAAAAGTCCATGCGAGTTATACGGGCGAAGATGCGTCGGATCATTCGTGAAATGGCGAATGCCTTTCGGGCCGATTTCTCATGGTGCAGTGAGAAGGACAAGTCTGAGGAGACCCAGATGCCCAAATCCTTTTTGGCATCTATCCTCATGATGTTTTCTGGTCTCTTCTCACCATGCATAACAAAGGCATTCGCTGAATCCCCTCCAAACGACGTATGGACGCACTTTCCATCATTCAGAGGAAGGTGCCAGTCCAACGACCACTGCTTAGCAGCGTCTACATCCATTTGGAGGGCACTGGCATTTGAACTCCAGGATTTCAAGTCGTCCGCAAAAAGTAGACATGGACTCGCAAGAACGTCTGGGAGGTCGTTGACGTAGGTCAGAAACAGGAGTGGTCCCAAGACGGAGTCTGGAGGAACTCCAGTGGAGACCGGTGCTGGAGAGGAATAGGTCAAGCCTATTCTCACTCGGAATGACCTGTCTGATAAGAACGCCTTGAACCAGCGAAGGATTTTCCCTTGAATCCCGTAAGACTCGAGTCTGTGGAGCAGCGGGACGTGTGGGACCCTATCAAATGCTTTTGAGAAGTCGACAAATATGGCATCCGATATGAGTCCTTCGTCCTTGGCTTGGGTTAAGCTGTCCATAAACACGAGCATGTTTGTTACGCAAGAACGGTTTGGGAGAAATCCGTGTTGAGCTGGAGATATCAGATTGCTGGAAGTAAGGTGATCTAGGATGGCTCGCTTCAGAATGCGTTCCATCACCTTGCACGGCACGCTAGTGAGGCTTATAGGCCTACAGCTGCCAGGCGATAGTCGGTCACCAGTTTTGTAGATTGGCGTAACAATCGCTTCCTTCCAAGCAGGGGGAAGGCGGCCTTCATCAAGCGACTGACGAAACACCAAGTGTAAATGGTTTGCCAGTGTGGAGGACGTTTCTTCCAGGATCCTTACATGGGCCTCGTCGGGCCCCAACGCGCAGAATGGGCTGATCTTGTGCAAGAGTTGACGAATGTCCTCCACCGTGAAGACCAAGTCGGTTAGAGGCTGTTCGTAGTTTCGCCTTGACAAGAGTGGATGTGACGAGGACGCTGGGGCTGAGTATAGACACGCATAGTGTTCTCTGTAAGCCTCAGATAACACTGTTGGGTCATTCGTCGGTTCTCCGTTTCTGTCCCTCAAGGAGAACGCAGATGGCATGTTTCTGCGGCGGTGTCTCATGTACTTGAACAGTACGTTTTAGTTTTTTCGAGCGAGGTCCAGAATGATGGCTTGTTTTCGTATGTTCCATTGGCGGATTTCTGACTTACAACGATTCCGCATTTTACGAAATGCCAGCTCATCTTCTGTGTCCCCTGTGGTCAACTTTTTGAAAAAGAGTTGGGATCTTTTTTCCAGAAGCCGCCGAATCCTTTTTGGCAGCTTGTGGTTCATCCGACTGCGTGCCGGTCTTCTTGGGACGAACGTCGCGTCAGCCTCGTGGACTTTCTGGACAATGGTCCTATATAGTTCTTCCACCGGAGCTGGTCCCAGTGTGACTTGTTCAAGGAAGATGCGC